>NW_020954619.1:9225568-9375621 GCF_900497805.2 Vombatus ursinus
TCTATCTATCTATCTATCTATCTATCTATCTATCTATCTATCTATCTATCTATCTATTTATCTATCTATATACATACATACATATAATTTTTTCCCTCCAGCTACCCTAATACTGACAAAGGTCTCATGAGTTACAAATATCATCTTTCCATGCAGGAATGTAAACAGTTCAATCTTAATAAGTCTCTTATGATTTCTCTTTCCTGATTACCTCTTTATGTTCCACTTGAGTCTTGTATTGGAAAGTCAAATTTTCTATTCAACTCTGGTCTTTTCATCAAGGATGCTTGAAAGTCCTCTATTTCTCTGAATGACCATTTTTTCCCCTGAAGAATTATACTCAGTTTTGCTGGGTAGGTGATTCTTGGTTGTAATCCTATCTCCTTTGCCCTCTGGAATATTATATTCCATGCCCTGCGGTCTCTTAATGTAGAAGCTGCTAAATCTTGTATTATCCTGATTGTGTTTCCACAATACTTGAATTGTTTCTTTCTGGCTGCTTGTAATATTTTCTCCTTGACCTGGGAACTCTGGAATTTGGCTACAACATTCCTAGGAGTTTTCCTTTGGGGATCTCTTTCAGGAGGTGATCGGTGGATTCTTTCGATTTCTATTTTGCCCTCTGGTTCTAAAATATCAGGGCAGTTTTCCTTGATAATTTCTTGAAAGATGATGTCTAGGCTCTTTTTTTGATCATGGCTTTCAGATAGTCCAATAATTTTAAAATTCTCTTTCCTGGATCTATTTTCCAGGTCAGTTGTTTTTCCAATGAGATATTTCACATTGTTTTCTAATTTTTCATTCTTTTGGATTTGTTTTACAGTGTCTTGATTTCTCATAAAGTCACTAGCTTCCAGTTGCTCTATTCTAATTTTTAAGGAAGTATTTTCTTCAGTAATCTTTTGGACTTCCTTTTCCATTTGGCCAATTTTGCTCTTTAGGGCATTCTTCTCCTCATTGGCTTTTTGGACCTCTTTAGTCATTTGGGTTAGGCTATTTTTTAAGGTGTTATTTTCTTCAGTATTTTTTTGGGCCTCCTTTAGCAAGCTGTTAACTTGCTTTTCGTGATTTTCTTGCATCACTCTCATTTCTCGTCCCAGTTTTCCCTCTATTTCTCTTACTTGCTTCTCAGAATCCCTTTTGAGCTCTTCCAAGGCCTGGGACTGATTCATATTTTTCTTGGAAGTTTTGGATGTAGGAGCTTTGACTTTGTTTCCTTCTTCTGGTTGTATGTTTTGATCTTCTTTGTCACCAAAGTAAGATAATATAGTCTGACTCTTTTTGCACTGCTTGTTCATGATCCCGGTCAATTACTTGAGTTTTAAATTCTTTGTTAAGGTAAGAGTCTGTTTCCAATGTGGAGAATGTACTGTCCCAAGCTTCAGGGGTTTGTACAGCTGTTTTCAGAGATACTTCTAGGGACCTGAAAAGTGTCAGTTCTTCCAAGGTGCTATGATGAAGGGTGAGGTGTTTCCTCTCCACCGCCACAACAAGCTCCACCAGGCCAGCGCTCCTCTTCACCCCAGGACCGCCCCTCAGAACTGTGACCCAGACCCAAGCACAGGCAAAGCAAGAGATTCCTGCCTCAGCACGGGCAAAGAGATCCTTGCAATACCCCTCTGATCAGCCACTTGATTCCCCCTCAGTCTGTGGGCCAGAAGCTCAGGAGGCAGCTGCGGCCCGCGCTTGGGACTTGTGGCTGAGACCTAGCTTCTTCTCTCACTGCAGTAACAGACTTCTCCCACTGACCTTCAAAGTTGTCTTTGGCACTCATGGGTTGAGAAGTCTGGAAACCGCCACAGCTGCCCATGATTCAGTCCTCTGAGGCCTGCTGCAGGGTCACTGCAGTCTGCATGCCCACGCCTAACTGTGCTCCTCTCCCAGTCTGGCTCGATATACCTTTCCACTCAGCCATCCAGGTTCTCTTGGGTTGGAAATTTGTTTTACTCTGTTTTCTTTTTGTGGGTTCTGCTGCTTTAGAATTTGTCTAGAGTCATTTTTTATTGGTATTTGGAGGGGTTTGGGGGAGAGCTCTATCAAGTCACTGCTTTTCCTCCACCATCTTGGCTCCACCTCAATTAGTGACTTCTTAACTCTACATGCTCCTCATTTCTTCTCATCTTTGCACTTCCTTCCCATTATTCCAGGCTACTTTCCCTTGCTCCATTTCTCCTTGATTTGTTTATACAATGACAGCCCATACTCTCCTCCTACTGAATAATAGTTATCAGGTCCTGCCTGGGCTTTGCAGTGTCATTCATCATACAGACGCAAGCTTCATTTCCATCCACAAACAGAAAATGCCATGCGATAAAGCCAATTCAGAGGACAGAGTGGCCATAGGGAGAAAGGAGAAGACCAGAGAGGAGAGTTGTACTGTACAAGCCTCTTCTTGCTCACTCATCTATTAAACTAGCATTTTATTAACATTTTTGAATATTATTAATGTAATAGCCCCATATCCTCTCAGTGTTGATTGCTCTTCTTGCTTCTGTGGTTGGCAGGTTCATTTATGCACATCTCCTAATTAGAGCTCCAATCTTCCCAGCCTTAGAGCAGAATCAGCCTGCATACAATATTTACCTGACTCTCAAAAGCATATGGCAGGGATCATGGGAGAAGCAACAGAGAACATACTTGGCCCTGGCTGTCTCATTCTGTATTGTCTTTGTTTATCACAAATTCTGTCGATATATTAGGTGACACTCTGTTTTCCAGAGCTAAGGCCTAGCAAACAAGCTGTGCCCTGAGCTTGATATAACAACAATCCCTTGTGCTCCCCTTTTGGATGATCTTACCCTCTGGCAAAATCACATAATTATTGCTTTGACCAGCTCTCTGAGCTCGGACAAGCACCAGATAGGTACTCATGAAGCACTGCTATGAATCAAACTTGTCTCATTGTTGCTGTTACCCCTCTTTGTCAGGGCTATAGCTCACTCTGTAGCTCCCTATACTGCCTGGGATCCCCCCACTAGGGGCAGGGCCCTGACCCATGTGTCCTTGCTTACAAGCCATTCCCCTCACTTTGAAATTAAACTTATGTTTGATTCCTGACTTTCCTCTCTTTAGGCTGCTCTGTACAGCTCTGGCCACCCACAGGTTAGAGGCCAGTTCCATCCAGTCGACAACTCTTTAATGAGATCAAACTCTTTCCAACCAGTCTTGCTTTTTTTTTACTGGCATTTATCAGTATTTGCTATGTGCCCTACATACTCAAACCTGACTGTAAAACCAAACTGGTACATATCAGCAGGCTGCTTGTTTCTGTTAGCACGTTGCTTGGTTACAGCAACGGGCAACTAGATTTTCATTGAAGGTGAAATGCATTTGTAATTTTCAATGTCTATCTAGTGGAAACAGCTCTCATTTCCTAAGGCGACAGTCTTCTCATTTCTAACCTACTTGAGATGGGGTGTTTTATACAATCAGAAACATACTATGTAATATACGTTTGAATATGCTCAGGTGCCCAAAATTCTAGTAAACAATAGGATTTTTGAAAGTTTCAGATCTTGTTACTTTGTGTGATGCCTTTGATAAACTAACCATTGGAACAAAATGTACCATTTAGGTCAAATAGGCAGTTTTCCTTTCGTCTCTCATTTGTTAAAATCCTGATATACTAAAATGGGATTTGCTGTGCTTAAAAATCTTCAAGGCAGTAACAGCAAAAAAGCCTCCATTTTGAAAGGAAATGGTTTCCTATTGGACTGCATTCTCAGACCTACAGTCACATTTAAATGACTTTCTTTTGGATTCTTACCTTTGTGAAGAATTTCCTTTTTTTTTTTAACAGTTTATATCAATAGCTCTACCTATATCAAGAATTAACATTATATCAAGATTTCAACATGTGATACAGCAAGCTCTTTGAATGTATGTTAATATTACTTTTTTTTCTATTTATCCCTTGTGGGGGTTCTGTTTAGTTTTTATAACAGATACATATTCTGCCTTCAAATAATTATCCATATGAATAATTCTCTGCTTGCTCCCCAATTACATTTTCTCCCATAAAAAAGGAAGGGATTTCTATGATATAATTAAATCAAAGAAGAATCAACAGATTCAATGCAATGTGGATCTCTTGGCAGTACTGAAAGATTTAAACTGTGGCCTGTAGGATCTTTCCATTGCTAGCACAGGGTCTCTAGGTAGGGAATCCCTTCCACCATGTCTCTCCCTTGCTCAATGACCTATACTGATTCCCTATTTCCTAATATCGTGTCTCAACTCCCAAGCCTAACATTCGAGTTATTCTGGTTCTGTCCAAATTTGCCAACATAGAATTTGCATCAGCTAAGCTAGTCCTCGACAATGTCTTCCACATTCCATGGAAGGATAGTTTTCCACTCAAGAAGGATAGAATTAATTTCATTTTTGTGCTGTAACCTGGTGCTCACTGCGTGCAATGTCTTCTGTTTTCTTCTTTCTTCTCATATAGACAATACATTAGTTCAGATTCTCATTACTCCTTATCTGGATTATTAACATAGCCTCTTAATTAATCTACTTGCCTAGTATATCCACTCCCCAATCTATTCTTTATTTAGTGATCACAATGTTTTTCATAAAGCATAGGTCTGACATGTCACTGTCTTCTTTAGTAAACTCCAGGGGCTCTTTACTGCTTCTAGAATATAGTAAAAATTACTTTGTCTGGTATTTAAAGTTCCCCATAAGCCACCTTTCAAGCCTCATTTTATATTATTCCCCTTCACACAATCTAGTTTAGCTATCTGGTCTTGCTCTTCCCTGTACATGACAGTCCATTTCCTATCACCAAGCCTGGAAATGACTGCCTACCTCTTAGAATCCTTAGTTTTCATCAAAGCTTAGCTCAAGCACTACATTTTACATGAAAATTTCCTCATCCTCCCCTTTCCTGGTACCTCCCGCCCATCAAAAACAAACTTACTATGTCAATTTTACATAACGTTTGTGTGCGTGTGTGCGTGTGTGTGTGTGTGTGTGTGTGAGTGTATTGCTTTAAGATTTGCAAATAACTCATTTATTCTCATAACATGGAGGTAGATGCCATTAGCATCCCTGTTTTATACATGAGGAAACTGAAGAAGGCAGAGATTAAGTGACTTGTCTAGGGTCAAACAGCTAGTAAATGTCTGAGGAAGGGTTTGAA
The DNA here is from genome assembly GCF_900497805.2 of Vombatus ursinus. Taxonomy (NCBI): domain Eukaryota; kingdom Metazoa; phylum Chordata; class Mammalia; order Diprotodontia; family Vombatidae; genus Vombatus; species Vombatus ursinus. The sequence goes on from NW_020954619.1 coordinate 9,230,712, forward strand.
CCCAGTTATTTTCTTGATTACATGTCCAGCACTCTGAGCACTATACCACTTAACTGTCTTTCTGGCACCTAGGCTGAAGGCAAAGGTGATCAAAGTGTTTTGTTTCTCAGGAACTAATTTATATCTGACTATTATGGGAACTTTGAGATTGATAACAAGAAAATCCTGATAACCATTACCTTTTTTGTGATGGTGGCATAATTGTATATTGCCTTTTAGTAGCATATATGACAAAAACATGAATTTTGGTTTCTCTCTCTAAGAAAGATATTAGTCACCTCATACAAGAAGAACTTGCTTTGAGGCAGAAGATAAACTGAGAAAGAAGATTCAGGACATCAAAGAAGCACATCTGAGATAGAAACAGAGGAAAAAACATAGAAGAAGAGCAAAGCTTTCCCACTTGCTTCTTGAAAGGACACAAACTCAGGCAGGTCTAGCTGAGTGCAGAGCTCAGAACTGAGATCGTTGATGCTTTAAAGGAACATAACTGAGCTGAGTCCAGATGAGTGTATGACCTGTAGAAAGACAGCTAGATTGAAAACTGAGAAGGGCTTAGAGCTTGCATGTCACCTAACCTAACCCTGAGCTTACTGGAAGAAGAAAAGCTTTGCAAGTTTTGCTGAGAACTTAGCTGATTGGAGGAAGAAAAATCCTCTGCTGCTTAACAGAGCAGGTTGGGAAAAGGAGAGCCTAGATAGTTTTGCCCTTTGCTACTTTTGTCCTAAGAGGAATAAACTACTTAAAGTATAGTCAAGAGATCACAGCTGAAAAGTTCTGAGGAGCCCAAGACTAGCAGAACTTTTGCTAAGCATTTTGAACAGCTTCAGAGCTCAACCAAAGGCTGGGCTACTTTTTTCCAAGTAGAGCAGCCAGTGAAGAAACAGCTGCACCCAGCAAGTAACTTGTGGTACATATTGTCCCCTCAGCAGAGAAAGGAAATAAAGGCCTATAATCTAGAGATGAGAAGTGCTTTGGGAATTTCACTACCCATGTACTCCCTGCTAGGTTTTGTAAACTTGCGCTCACTTCTCCCCACAGAAACTGGGATGTGTTGGTAGGATAGTGCAAGGTTTACATGTGAACTAAATTATTGTAATTATTTTCCTTTGTATTATGTTTCATGATTAAAAGTTAATGGTCAGGGGCATCTCGGTGGCACAGTGGATAGAGCACCGACCCTGGATTCAGGAGGACCTGAGTTCAAATTTGGCCTGAGACACATAACACTTACTAGCTGTGTGACCCTGGGCAAATCACTTAACCCCATTGCCTCGCCAAAAAAAATAGTTAATGGTGATATCTTGTCTGATTTGTTTAAGTGGGAAGCACAACAGTGGGAACCTAGGAGCTACAGTTACAAGGAGTAGCTGTATTACATCCCCATTTCAGTTGAGAGCCAACTGTAGCAATATGCTCCATCCTATTCTGAGAAAACAAAACAAAACAAAAATGCCTGTCAGCATAAGTACAAGTTTGAGTGACTTTTTAGCCAGCCGAAAGAGAGAAGGGTTGGGGTCCAGATGCACATACCCACGGACACATACATACACTAACACATACATGCAAGTCATTCCCCAGAGTGTAATGTCAACTAGCCCTTTTTACCTTCCTAGACTTCTTACACCTTACTATCATCCAAATACTCAACAATACAGTAATTCTGGCTTCCTTCTTATTCCTCACATAGGCCACTCAATCTCCCAAGACTAGGTATCTTTACTGGTTGTCCACCATGTTTGGAATTATCTCTTCACCTCCATCTCCTAGCTTCCTTTAAGTTTCAGCTAAAACCTCACCCTCTGCAAGAAACCTTTCCCTATCCTCTGTAATGCTACTGCCTTCCCTAAGGAAATCATCTCCAGTTTGTCCTGTATATATCTTGATTGTATGTGGTTGTTTGTATGCTGTTTCCCTCATTAGACTGGGATTTTTTATTTAAATGCAGTGACTGGTTTGGTTTTGTTTTCTTTGTATTCCTAGTGCTTAACACAGTGCTCGCGTATGACATAGGCGGCACTTAGTAAATGCTTACTGACTTGAGTTAAGGGCAGGTGTTTTACCTTTGTATTACATACTATACATGTCACTAGCAGACATTTCATGAATGCCTGTTGGCTTATTGATTTCCCTTCTAAAATAAAATATTCAAGACACACAGGTATGATTCATCTGAACAGTATACATGCCTTTGGACATTTTCATTTCTCAATTCCAAACCATATTTTGCAATATATTTTTCTCAAATGTCTCATAAGTCAATCGGTTCATTAAAATAATCAAATATACTTCTATCAATTGAATTAATTTAGATTATCTTGTCAAGTTGTAAGACAGCGATATAGACGAAAGAACATTGGATTTGGAACCAATGGACCAGGCTTCAGATCTTGGCTATGTCAATTACTACTTGTGTGACCTCAGGCAAGCCATATAACCGATTTAGGCCTCAGTTTCCCTATCTGTTAAATGAGAGGATTGGACTAGATGACTTCTAACATCCCATCTAAATTTAAATATGTAATCCTGTCATACCAGAATATGTTCTTCATAGCCTTTTTCTATCTGTTTCTCTTGTGGGCACCACCGTCTTTACTTTCACTCAGGTTTGCAACCTCAAAATCTTTTTCCAATCCTTTCCTCATTTTCCCTCATCCAATCAGTTTCCACATCTTGCTGAATATATCACACCTCTCAAATGTACAAGAAATAAGTTCTGTTGCTAATGTTCTTCCCTAGGAATGTGAGTTAGTTTGAGGATGAGTATCTCTCCATTTTGGAACTTAGTATGTTCCTATCATATTAAGCTTCCTTATCTTAAAATTCTGGAAAAGAACAACCATCAGTAATACCCCCAGGCAGTGAATAGGTTATGCTAATCTCCCAGTGGGGAAGATAATTGGGGAAATTCATGCATCTATTTTTCAATTCCAAAAGGTAAATGCCAGTTTGTTTAACTAATGCTTTATTATTCAATCATAGATGTTTCTGTGTGAAAGAATTGACTAAGCTTGCTTCTCTGGTGTGAAATTCAAGTCTTGTGAAATTTAAGTATATTTGTTAGATTCCAAAGCAATATCATGTATTAATAGTCCTCAAAAATACATGGATAATCTTTGGGCTTACAAAATAATTAGCTTATTTTTCTAATGTGCAAAGAGAGACTAGTTTGTCTGTTCTTTAGTATCCTATATTTTAACTTTTACTCCTTGGAATATGTATCAGACAGAAGTGTGCTGAAGCCAGCTCAAACTGGTTCAAGAAAGCTGATTATTACATTTTCATTATGACCATTTACGCCTCAGAAGTCATCAAACATTATAAATCAGGGCCTGATTCATTATTTTGTTGATGGTATGTACTTAAGAAAGTAATGGATAAAAAGTTAATAATGTAGATTAAACTTAAAAGTGTGTTGGGCTACCTTTTTGGAGAGCTGGTTGTTAGATATTTATAAACACATCTTATATTTGTGTATCTATATCTATGTGCATGTGTGTGTGGGTATACACATGTACTCCCATATATACATATACTAGATACATATACACGTATACATACATACATGGGGATGCCGGGGCATACACACACACACACACACACACTCCAGACAGACAGAACTATTATTATGGTACCAGGTGGGTGCTAGGACTAGAAGAGCCAGATAGTTTACTAGAGATCAGGGAAGATCAGGTGGGTAATTTGTTATAATAGGCATGAGATTAAAAATCTAGAAGGCCAAAAGAGAAACTAAAGAGTTGGTCATTATTAGGGGTAAAGAATATGGAAAGGAAAGACAGGACCCAAGGAAAGATGGATAACCAAAGTTAGGTTAAAGTACAAATTCCAGATGAACAGAAAAGCTAGATTAAGACACCAGAAATCAGAATGAACTAAAGTATAGAATAACACTGCCATAGTCAGAGATCCCTAGGTTATCTCTAGCCAGGATAGGAACTGGTCTCAGGACAGTGAGTGGATCTGAGTTCAGAGACATGAGTGGATGGAAAAATAGTACTTGGCTGTTGGCTCTTTTTAAGGAGAACTGGTTGTGGGGCCTCTAGAGATTACTTACAGCACTATAAACCTATGATAGATGCCTATGACTATAAATTCTATATTGTTAAAGGAGCAGGGCACAAAAATAAATGTCCTAAACTTGCACTGTGAAGACTCAGATGAAAATCCTAAAATGACTTCCATATTCCAAGCAATGAATTCTCCTGGTTTTTTATGTTCTACTGAAAACTACAGGCAACAGATCCACCATAGAGGATGACATGTTCCCTTTATGTGAAGAACAAACGAATTTCTGAGTTGAATAATACAAATATTATTTGCTAGAGGCCATATAGTGATACTCTGTAACTATAAATTATTTGAAACTAAAGTACAGGGTAATTTCATAAAGTTGTCAAACTGTGCTTCCATATAATACATCTGGAAGTAGAAAATCAAAAACGCTTCACCCCACAGGAAGATAGGGAACTGTTTGCAAAAATCAGCTCTACTATTTTCTTTCCTTTTACATTAATACACCCCTCTTATGACAGGTACTTTTTAGTTGCTTTTCACAGCAATATGGTCCTGTCTTCTAGTTTTGCCACCTCCATCTGTCTCTCTGCATGCACATAATGGTATTTCTTGAACTCAAGGAGGGCGATAGGATTGGGTATGAAAAGTCAATGATGAAATTCCATTTTGCCATCATCAGAAAACCTTCTGAGAAAGGGTGCTGTGAGGCTACTATAGGGGGGATGGAGAGAGAGAGGGAGAGAGAGAGGGAGAGAGAGAGGGAGAGAGAGAGAGAGAGAGAGAGAGAGAGAGAGAGAGAGAGAGAGAAATGGCAGCCCGTAAAGTTTGGTAGAGAAAGTAAGATTAGGAGAGGAACTCGGCAGTTCATTTAAAAGCTTCTGTCCATGCTAAAACCTTGGAATTAATTGGAGATCTGGAGCAACTCTTGCTTCTACTAAAAGAGTTGATATGATCAATTATGCTGATAGTTTATTAAAGAAATAGAAAAAAATATAAAAAAAGAGTTGAAGAACCCTATTTCATAACATGAACACTCTCTTTGGTTTCATACATACACGTCTGTATCCCTGTTGTTTCTTACTCCTGGAATTGTTTTCCCCTAAGCTGTCATTTTTGACATCTAATCTATCCAACACAGAATCACAGGATTTATGTTAGCAAACATTCATGTCCTTTTCCCAGACCTCATCTTTCTGGACCTCTCCACAGCTGTTGATATTTGACCACCTTCTCCTCCTGGATATTCTCTCCTTGTTGGATGACCTATCTGGTCACTCCTCAGTCTCATTTGCTGCATCTTCATTTGTGCCCCTCCCACAAACTGTTGGTGTCCTTCAAGATTCTGTCTTAACTCTTTTCTCTTCTCTCCCTATTCCTTCTCTCTTGATGATTTCATCAGGTTTTATGAGCTCAGTTATCTCTATGTAGGGGACGAACTATATTTACAACCCACATTTCTCTCCTGAGTTCCAGTCTCTCATCACCAGTTGCCTACTGAATATTTCCTGAATGTCCCATTGGTGTCTCAAACTCAACTTATCCAAAATGGAACTCATCATTTTATCTTCACAGCATATCACACATCCATTCCTTTTCTCTAAATCATAAAGATACACTAGTTTGGCCCTCATCATCTCTCATGTAGACTTTTATAATAGCCTCTAAAATGACTTCCCTCTTTCCATTCTCTACACTCTTCAGTCCATCTTCCATTTAGCTTCCAAAGTGATCTTTGTAAGGCACAGGTCTGACTATGTCACTCCTCAGTTCAAAAAGTTTTGGTAACTCTCTGTTGACTCTAGGAAAAAAAAATAATAAATTTCTTTGGCTTTCCAAGAGCTCTTGTATCTGACTCTAAAGTCAATAAGCTCTATGGCTACCTGTGGGCTCCAAACTATCATTCCAGTCTCATTTTGTATTTCTTTCCCTCATACATACAGTACAATCCAACCAAATTGATTTAATTATTACTGTCTGTATTTCTTTTTTTTAAATTAATTTATTTAATTTTAGTTTTCAACATTCATTTCCATAAGCTTTTGAGTTTTAATTTTTCTCCTCCTCCCTCTCTGCCTCCCTCCCCAAGATGGCATGCAATCTGATATAGGCTCTACATATACATTCCTATTAAACATATTTTCACATTAGTGATGTTGTAAAGAAGAATTAGAACCAACAGGAGGAACCACAAGAAAGAAGAAACAAAACAAAACAGAAGAAAAAAAGAGCAAATACTATGCTTGATCTGCATTCAAACTCCATAGTTCTTTTTCTGGATGCGGATAGCATTTGTTTGGAGATGTCTTAGATCCTTGCATTGCTGAGAAGAGCTAAGCCTATCAAAGTTAGTCTTTGCACAACGTGGCTGTTATTAGGTACAACATTCTCCTGGTTCTGCTCACTTTACCTAGCATCAGTCCGTACAGTCTTTCCAGGTTTTTCTGAAGTCCATCTGCTCATCATTTCTTATAGTACAATAGTATTCCATTACATTCATATACCACAACTTGTTCAGCCATTCCCCAATTGATGGGCATCCCCTCAATTTCCAATTCTTTGCCACCACAGAAAGAGCTGCTATAAATATTTTTGTACCTGTGGGTCCTTTTCCCATTTTTATGATCTCTTTGGGATACAGCCCTAGAAATGCTATTGCTGGTCAAGGGGTATGCACATTTTATCGTCCTTTGGGCATAGTTCCAAATTGTTCTCCAAAATGGTTGGATCAGTTCACAACTGAACCAACAATGCATTAATGTTACAATTTTACCACATTTTCTCCAACATTTATCATTTTCCTGTTTTCTCATGTTAGCCAATCTGATAGGTATGATGTGGTACCTCATGGCTTGTATTCTTATAAATTTGACTATGTTCTCTATATATTTTAGAAATGAGGCCCTTATCAGAGATACTGGTTGTAAAAATTATTTCCGCGTTTTCTGCTTCCCTCCTAATCTTGGTTGCATTGGCTTTGTGCAAAAACTTTTCAATTTAATGTAATCAAAATTATGCATTTTGCATTTCATAATGTTCTCTATCTCTTATTTGGTCATAAATTCTTCTGTTCTCCATAAATCTGACAAGTAATCTATTCCTTGCTCTCCTAGTTTGCTTATAGTATCAGCCTTTATACCTAAATCGTGTACCCATTTTGACTTTATTTTGGTATACGGTGTAACACTTTGGTCTATGCCTAGTTTCTGCCATTCTCTTTTCCAGTTTTCCCAGCAGTTTTTGTCAAATAATGAGTTCTTATCCCAGAAGCTGAGGTCTTTGGGTTTATCAAACAGTAGATTACTATAGTCATTGACAACTGTGTCTTGTGTACCTAATCTATTCCACTGATCCACCACTCTATTTCTTAGCCAGTACCAAGTAATTTTAATGATCACTGATTTATAATACAATTTAAGAGCTGGTATGGCTAAGCCACCTTCCCTAGCATTTTTTTCATTAGTTCCCTTGATATTCTGGACCTTTTGTTCTTCCAGATGAATCCTGTTATTGTTTTTTCTAGTTCTATAAAATATTTCTGGTAGTTTGATTGGTATGACATAGATAAGTAAATTAATTTAGGTAGAATTGTCATTTTTATTATAATAGCTCAGTCTATCCATGAGTAACTGATGTTTTTCCAATTATTTAGATCTGACTTTATTTGGGTGAAAAGTGTTTTGTAATTGTGTTTATATAGTTCCAGGGTTTGTTTTTAGCAGGTAGACTCTTAAATATTTTATAATGTCTACAGTAACTTTAAATGGGATTTCTCTTTCTATCTCTTGTTTACGGTCTGTATTTCATACTTTAGCACAGTCTACTTTTTCCCATGATACCTGGAATCTACTCCTTCCTCATCTCTGTCTCTTGGCAACACTATGTCCCTTCAAAGTTCAGCACAAGAGCCATATCGTAGAAGAGGCTTTTCTGGATAACCTTAAATATTAGTATTTTCTTCTCTGAAGTTGCTTTGTAATATGTGAATATGTGCATGTGTGCATGTGTATATGCATATATGTGTGTATATGTGCATATATAGTATATATGTATGTGTGTATATATTTTTGTCTATATACATCTATATCTAGGTTGCTCTATCTATCTATCTCTCTATCTATCTAACTATCTCACATGTACACGCTAATTTTCCCCAGTAGGAAGGAGAATATAAACTCTCTGAGGGCAGAGTCTGCATCATTTCTATCTTTGCATATGTCCTGTGCATAGTAGACGCTGAATAAATGAATGAATGAGTTGGAAGGCACCTCAGGTGACATATACATCATTCTACATCTGGCTCCAAAGTCCCTCTACCAAATCACAAGTAAACAGTCATCCATAATCTCATCCCTCCTCTTCTTAGAGGTAGTCCTAGGATTGACATTACCTTCTGTAGAAGATCATTCCAATTTTGGACAGTCTCAGTAGTTTTTCCTTGTGGTAAGCCAAAATCTACCTCTCTACAGTTTCCGATCAGTTTTCCTAGTTCCCTACTCTGGGGCCAAAAAGAACAAGTCTAGCCTTTATATCATACAACATTCTTTCAAGTACTTGAAGCATAGTCTCCTAAGTACCATTTCCTTGAAGCTTCTCTTTTCTATACTAAAAGTTCTCAATTACTTCAACTGATACTTTATTTTTTATCCAGCTCTCTCAGGATCCTAATTGCCTTATTTTTTATCATTTCTAGCTTATCAATGTTCTTCCTACATTGTCACACTTAGAACTGAATACAGTATTCCATATATGGTCTGAACAACGTATAATACAAGACAGTTATCAATTCTCTCATTCTGGATATTAGGTTTCTCTTACTGGTAGCTTAAGATAATCATTAAAGTCTACCTCATCAAATCACACTCCTTCTATGAAACATGTCCTAATCTCCTAAAGTAGAAGTGCTCTCTCCCTTATCTGAAGTTATAGCACTTTATGCTCTCTCTCTCTTTCTCTCTCCTTCCCCTTCTCCTTCTCCTTCTTCTTCCTTTTATTTACATACTAATTAATATTTTATTTAACTGTGTGCCTGTTTAGCATCCCAACTAGACTATGAACTCGAAGAGGGAAGGCAGCATGTTTTATTTGCTTTCTACTCCTCTAAATGCCTAACATAGTACAGTATACTGCATATAATTTGTTGTTATTGTTGTTGTCATTGTTGAGTCATTTTCAATCATGTCTGACTCTTTGTGACCCCATTTGGAGTTTTCTTGGCAAAGATACTAGAGTGGTTCATGATTTCCTTCTCCAGATCATTTTATAGATGAAGAAAATGAGGCAAATAGGTTTAATTTAAGCCAGATTTCAACTCATGAAGATGAGACTTCCTTACTACAGGCCTAGCACTCTATCCTTTGCACCACTTAGCTGCTCTAAGAAATTGAAGTTTTTGCCTTCAAGAAGATAATATTCTGTGGGGGATATACACAATGTATACATGCATTGTTGTTTAATTCAATTAGTCATGTCCTACTCTTTGTGGCCTCATTTGGGGTTTTCTTGCAAAAATACTGGAATGGTATGCCATTTCCTTCTCCAATTCATTTTACAGATGAGGAAATGGAGGCAAACAGGTTTAAGTGATTTTCCTAGGGTCACATAGGTAGTAAGTGTCTGAGGCCAGCTTGGAACGCAGATCCTCCTGATTCCAGGACTGGCATTCTATCCACCATGCCATTATTAGTACTTAGCTGTCCAATTATTAGTACTTAATAAATGTTGAATGAATTAATTAATGAATGAAGACATCATTCAAAAAAAAATCTCCAACATTAATCAAACTGCATAAACTTTGACCCAGTGATATCACTAGTGGGCATGTAACCCAAAGAAGTCAAAGACATAGGGGAAGAATGCATACATACAAATAGCATTTTTAATAGCAAAGTAATAGAAAAAAAGTAGCTTTCTATCAGCTGAGGGAATTGCTGAACAAACTATGGCATATTGAGGTAATGAGATATTGTTACAATGTAAAAAATAAAAAAATTTATTTAGAGAATTTTTGGGAAAAATACTTGCATGAATTGATTCATAGTGAAATGAGCAGAACCAGGAGAAAAACTTACAAGGAATTATCACAGTGTGTGTGTGTGGGTGGAACAACCTGAAAGAGTAAATCAACACAGCGACTAATTGTAACGTTGGAAGGCTGGTGATGAAACATCCAACCAAACTCTTGGCAGAGAGATTATTTACTAGAGGTAAAGAATTGGATACGCATTTTCAGACATGGCAAATGCATGGATTTGTTTTGCTTGGTTACATTAACTATGGCCTTTACAAGGGAGGGCTTCCAAGGAGGATAAGGAAGAATGGTGACCTAATTGATAATGATACAATTGCAAAAAAAAAAAGAGCATCAATAAAATTAAAAAATATATAGAAACTAAAAGATTCAGGTAAGAACAAAAAGTGTTACTATGTTAAATTTAATATATGTATGTTTATACATATATATGACTTTTGAAAAGAAACTACTTAACAGAAGCTCACATACAAGCTTTTTTTGTTTTTTTTTGTTTTGTATACTTAAATGTTCATTTTTCTTGGTGACAACATCATAATGAAAAAGAATCTTTAAAAATAGTCCATTTCTAAACTACTAGTTACAGGTTATCAGGAAGAGAAACTCTAGTTAGGATAGCAAAAAAAAGAGCCACTTTCAATAAATTAATTTTATCAAAGATGTTTTAGTTACAAATATCCACAAATTCACATTATTTGAACTGAATTTATATCACCTGTTTTAGCAATCAAACAATCCATTAGGGGTCTGCTTTTTCTCATATCACATATTTAGAATTTATAAATGACTGGTGTCAATATTAAATAACTACTCAAATTTTGTGAGTTTTTTGACATTTAGTTGTAATATACACTTAACATAAATATGCATTGGAATAATTTTATGAGCATTATGTGCCTCCTAATTCACTGATATGCAATTGTAGCATGATTTCAATAAAATTTCACTAGCTCAAGTACTGAGATGCATCTTAAAAACGAATTATAGTAGCAAGTTCATATATTACTAATTTATTTACATTGTTATTAATAGATTCAAGGCTTCTAATATGATTCAGAGGTTGGATTTTAAAAATACTTAAAGGTAGAGTTAGGCATAGTCTCTAGCTGTTGGAAATAATCCTGCTAGGTGTATATTTATAAGAATGAATAGTTCAAACGTATTCGGTTATTTAAAATCCTCACATGTTAACATGAACACATTGGTTTTCACTTGAAAAAAATGTGGTAGAGAAATCCAAAATAATTTTAATCCAAGTATTCAAAGATCTGTTGATTATTCTGTGCTTCCTATTAGGCACAAGGACATTTCTACCACAGCATGGCAAGACAACTTTGTTATGTTATCATGAAATCCCACAGAAGGAAACTCAAAATATAGGGTTAGGGCAAGTTATTTAACTGTGCCTTGCAGGAGAAACACAAGAAGACAAAACCCACCATTTTAAGAATAAGATGCTGCAATTCAATTCAACTCAACATTGTTTGGGACTTATTGTGTGTTCTGTGCTCTTATAACCACTACTGGAGACACAAAAATAAAAACAAAGACTTTTTTTTAAAGCTACTGTCCTCAAGGAGCCTATATTATTCCTGAGGAACTTGCAATCTCTTAGAAAAACTTAAATAGAAGACATAATACCTGTCCTCAAGGAGTTTATGATCATGAACTTAACCTTAGTTAAGGAAATGTAACCCTCTAGAGGTTACAGAAATAACTAATTCCCCCAATTTGTGTGCATTTAGGTATTTCATTTAGCAATAAATAAGTTGGACACCATTTATTTTGAAGTAAAGAACTGAGCCTCTTCAGTGGTAGTGTGAACGTACTCTGGACTGCTACATCTTTCTTCCTCTAATCTCCTTGCACTTGCTCCTACTCGACTGTTTCAGTGTGATGGACTGCTTAAGAGGGGTAAGTTTGTTCAGGCAGTCATTCATTCACTCTTCCACCTGCCAAAGCCACCGATTAAATAAAAGGCCACTTCTAATGGAAATGTAAATCTCAAAAGGATGCTGTCAGAAAAGTCTGAACCAACAATGTGCAAGTTGGCTCGAAATTTCCTGGAAGCCGCTCTCGCCACCTCTAATGAAGACACTTTGTGCAATGTTATTTTAACAGTGCAATAAAAATAACAAGGCATTAAACAAGCCAAAGATTTAAGAGGCAGGAAAAGTAATTCTGGAGGAAAAAATTGATAGAAATAAACAGAATCTAACTACTTATACATTCAGTCAGAGTAAATCAATTACTCAAGAGTCTGCTTTCTTTAATATCCCTTAGGTTTTCTTAAGTTTTAAATAGATGTGTGACAGGAGATGAATGACTAACTTTTCCAAGTGTTCTGAGAAATAGCTGGTTTCCTCTACTTTCTTTCTTTTTTTCATTTTTCTTTGTTCCTTTCTTTTTCTTTCTTTCTTTCTTTCTTTCTTCCTTCCTTCCTTTTTTTCTTTCCTTCTTTCCTCCCTCCCTTTTCCTTTCCTCCCTCCCTTTTCCTTCCTTCTCTCTTTTTTCTTTCTTTGTTTTTCTGTCTCTGTCTCTCTCTCATAGAGGGATAATTCAAGTATTGAGTACTCATTGAAAATCTAAGTAGGTTCTAGTTCATGAAGTTTTGCCAGTAGTTATTCCCAAGTGGAATCACTCTAATATGGTGAATGCAGTGCCAAAGAATGGGAAATTGACAAGTATAGGTGTGGGGAAAGATTGCACAAGCTGCTTGAGATGAATGTACGTGGAAATTAGATATGTGATTGTTTTGAGGAGATGTTAAGGATATGAAATGGGGCAGAAACAGAGACAATAGAAAATCATGTCAATTTTGTTTCTAAGCACTCACAAGCCAAAAGAAATTAATTATTTCACATACCTATAGGGAAATATTCGCTCATTTTCTTCTTGAAAATTTTGAAGTCAACTTCCAAGAAGACACAAAAGATGATCCGGTCCATCTATAAGAAACAAGAGATGTTCACAATAAAAACATGTCAAAATTTAGATACATTTGTGGGTAAACATGACCTTGTGATATGAACAAATTAAAAAGGATTTTCTGTTCATTTTTTTGTTTCTGTACTATGTTCGTTTTTAACATAACAACATCATTCATGCTTATAGCTTAATGTGATCTGAAGTAAATGTCTACTGTTTATGTATATGCTACCACGAGTTCTTTGGAGAAAAAGGGCTACATAAATCTACTAAAAATAATAAATGACAATAAGTCACCTTGGAGCAGGCTAAAAATGAGATACAGTATTCTGACAGGGTAGGTAGCCTTTCTATTTGATAGAAGAATCACATGAGAGCTGTCTAGAAAGATAACAATAAAATAAATGGGTAAGCAAAGAGCTTTTTTAGCCTGCCTTTGTTGAAGAAATGTATTTCCTGAACCTCTTAGTATTGTAGAATGGCTTAAAAAGCTTTCCTGTAGTTTAATTTACATGAAGCCATTTCCTTTCAACTTAATACACTCAGAAAGGCAACAGAAATAAAAGTTAATTAGAAGACAGGGACATGAGGTCAATAAAACTTTCAATATGGCACATACCAGTTGAAAATACAAATGTAAGTGTAAAAGTAAAACACTATGTGTAACAGACACATTTTTTTTTAAACAAGATTTTCAATTGTGAAAGGAATTTATTTGAAAAACTCTGAGGGAAAAAAAAAACATTGCTGCTGAGACATTGCCTGCTGAATAGCTTCTGTGTGTCTGCTTTTGAATTTGTGACCTAATTTCATGTTCTGAAGAGGACAAAGGAGCATGCCTTTTGTATGCTGTCTTAGGCTACCTAGCAGACACTAATAATCAACCAAATGATTCATCCAAAACCCAAAAGGAAAACAAACTAAAGCTTCCTCCTAAGGAATATCAGGAAGATATTAATTGAAGACATATGATGCTCCACCTTTTTATCTCCACAAATAATGGGATATAGAGCTAAGCTGGCAAAGGCCTCCAGATTCCATGGCAGTTTGGAGTAATACCCAGGCCCAGGCCATAAAACTCCATAAAATGCCACTCCAGTGTTTGTCTGAGGTCAACGTCCATCTGGGACCTCTCAGAATTGATAAAGAATGAAACTAAATCCCTTTCCCTAAAATAGTATCCTCACCAAAGACTCAGTATTTAGCTGGACTATGAAAGCTGCTCCAAATACAGTGTACTTCCTATAGCTAGACAATCATTCAGTAAACATTAATTATGTGTCTTCTATATGCCAGGCACTGTGCTAAGCACTGAAGATAAAAAGACATGAAAGATAGTTCCTGCCCTCAAGGAGCTCACAATCTAATGGGGGAGACAGCATGCAAGCAAATATGTTCAAACAAACTATATGTAGGATAGATAGGAAATAATTAAAAGATGGAAGGTGATAAAATCAAAAGGGATAAGAAAAAGGCTTCCCATAGAAGACTTTTTTTTTTTGTTTGGTTGGTTGTTTTTTTGCCTAGGCAATGGAGTTCAGTGACTTGCCCAAGATCACACAGTTAGTAAGTGTTATATGTCTGAGGCCAGATTTGAACTCAGGTTGTCCTGAATCCAAGGCTGGTGCTCTATCCACTATGCCACTTAGCTGCCCGAAGATGGGGTTTTATCTGGAAATGTAAGGAAGCCAGGGAAGCCAGTAGATGGAGATGAGAAGGGAGAACATTCCAGGAATGGGAGACAGCCAGAGAAAATAACCATAGACAAGAGATGGAGTATCTTTTTCATGAAATGGCAAAAGAGTCCAGTGTCACTGGATCAAAAAACATGAGGTAGAAAGTGAGATGTAAGAAGACTAGGAAGATAGAGGGGCTAGGTTACAAAGGGCTTTGGATGCCAAACAGGATTTTGCTTTGATACAGGAGGTGATAAGGAGTCACTGGAGTTTATTGAGTATGGGAGTGACATGGTCAGACTTGAGCTTTAAGAAAATCACTTTGGTGGCTGAATGAAGGATGAATTGGAGTGGCAAGAGATTTGAGGCAGTCAGACCCACCAGCAGGCTATTGCAATAGTCCATGTGTGAGGTGATGAGGGCCAGTACTAGAGTGGTGATGGTGTCAGAGGAGAGAAGGGTATATATTTGAGAGATGTTACAAAGATAAAATTGACAACTCGTGGAAACAGATTGGATAAGAGTCAGGGGAGAAATAGTGAAGTATTGAGGACGACTGCTAGATTGCAAGATGAGAGACTAGAGCAAGGGTGGAGAATCTGCTGCCTTGAGGCCACATGTGGCCCTTTAGGTCCTCAAGTGTGGTCCTTTGACTGAATCCAAATTTCACAGAACAAATTCCCAAAGGTTTTGTTTCTGTAAAAGTTGGACTCAGTCAAAAGGCCAAACCCAAGGATCTAGAAGGCCACATTTGGCCTTGAGGCTGCAGGTTCCCCATCCCTTGACTCAAGATGGTGTTACCTTGGAGAGTAATAGGGAAGTTAGAGGGAAGAGAGGATTTGGGAAGAAAGATAATGAATTTTGTTTTGCACATATTGAGTTTAATATGGACATCCAGTTTGAGGTATCTGAAAAGCAGTTGGAGATTTGAGATTAGAATACAGCAGAGAGGTTAAGGAAGGATAGGGGGATTTGAAAGTGTTCAGCATTGAGATGATAATTAAATCCATGGGTGCTAAAGAGGTTACCCAGTGAAGTAGTATAGAGGAAGAAGAGGACAGGGGCCTGGACAGAATTCTGTGTCTGTGTACACTATTGTTAGAAGGGATGATTTGGATGAGGATCTGGCAAAGGAGACTGCAAAGGAGCAAAATGATATGTAAGAGGAGAATAAGAACTTTATTGCTTCAGGAGAAAATTGTGTCTTACAGTTGTTCATGTTTAATAAATGTTTGCCGAATTGACTGACTAATGTTTTACTACTAGTCGTGTTGGTACCAAATGATATTTGTATATAGCCCTTTGCAGTTTACAAAAAAAAAAAGTACATTAGATGCAGCTGAAAATGATTTTGTAAGACAAACAGTGTATGTGTATATGTGGGAGGGAAGGGAGTGGTTATTCTTAATTCTTAAATCTTTTGAGGTTATACCCTCTTATATTGCTTATTCCAAGAAGTCTTCTTCACAGTTCTATCTATTGTTCTGTATGGTCTATAATGAAACAGAACTTGTACTTGGTCTGTTCTTCAAGTGGTAAGAAACAGCAATTTTCATAGATTCATGAAACTTTAGAGCTGGGGGACCTTATACATCACATATTCTCTTCTGAAGACACAGTGAAGCATCCAGTTATCATGAATAATTAATTAAAATTTCCTCAAATTCCTCAAACCTACAACCTATTGCAGCTCTTGTCTCAAGTCACAGGGACTACAAATGATGCCTTGGAATTGGAGGGAACTCCTGCTTCCCAAGGTGTAGGAATAGTGAGGTGAATAGTTCTCACCCTCACTGTTAGGGTTGAGTGATAATAGGTTTGCATTTGGTGAGTGAGGATAGGGAATGGAAATGGTCCTGACATCCCAAGTTGGAATTCCTAACACATTTTTCCATAGAAGTGTTATTGCATATTATTGCATAGAAGTATTTTATGGCAAAGATGTTCTATAGCAAAGGACTATAAACCAGATTCATTATGTGTTAAATAGGCTTTTGTGTACTCTCTGAGAACATAACCACTACATACGACATTGTTTCTATGGCAAGATGCATTTGAAGTTCCAAACGATGTATTCATTTACAAATGAAGTTTTCAAAGGCTACCCACTTCTTTCTAAGGGCTATCTAGAATATCTTATCATAACAGTGTTGGCTACATTACAATTGAGGAATATCTTTTCAAGATGGAATGAATGGTATCATTTACAAGTAGTCTAAGGCATAAATTACATCTAATTTGTATTTGAACCTTGACTAGAAGAAGTACTCCATAACGGGATAACATTCTAGTTCAGAAAGGAAAGATTTGTTTCTTCAGGCAACAGGTATTGGCTTCTGCAGAATAGAAAAAGGACACAGGAAAATGCATTATACACTCTGCAACTTAAGAGATTTTTAGCCATGGGCAAAGATCTTGACCTCTTTGCGATTTGGCTTTTTCCTAACTATAAAATTAAAGGGTTAAACTAAATAATCTTAAAAGTCTCTTCCAATTCTGAACAGTATGATCTCATGAGTTTTCCCTCTGCCTTGGGCTCTAGAAGTAAAATGCTTTCAGCTGATCCATGTGTTGGCACACTGGTCTTATGTATAAAATAAAATACTCTACTCAAATACTCAAGTGGATCTAGGATCTCTTAGATTTGGAAGGTCTCTTTACCGACTTAGATTGCAATTAATCCATGCCTGTGTATCCTGCGCAAATTTGTCCACGTTCACCCAAAAGTTTGTTATAATCTGTCTATCTAATGTTCTGGTGAACTTCCTCCCAATATCCTGATGGTACCAGCAGAGCACTCTGGTTATCCATTGGCTATCCTTCTCTCTTGACATGTGACTAGCCCATTTTCTCTCCATATTATACAATTCCTTAATGGCATCCTTTACTCCTTTTCTTCTTTGGATGACCTTGGTGGTTACATTAAATGAGTCAGGTGTATCTAACTAGGGGTCATCCTGTACCTTTCTATTTTCTTCTGTGTGATGCTCATCTTTAATCCTTCAGAAGTGTGGCATTCCAAGTCTTCTTATTATACAGCAACAGCAGTAAAATATTTATACTAAAAATATGGGCCTTTGTTGTTTGGGGAAGCTTGGGGTCACTAAAAGTACTTTGCAATTTCCCATAAGCAATCCAGCCTGCTTTCTTCCTCCTTAAAAACTTTGGGCCCAACTCATTCATCTGTATTGACTAAGATATACATACTATTAGACAAGATCCCTAGGGTGTCCACTCAGACGTATTTTCAAATCTGGGAAATAGACATTCTTCATTCAACTCCATCGAGTGTTTAAAGATCTCTTGCAGCAGGTTCTATAATCTCTTGGGGCTTAATGTAATCAACACATTATCTGTAAATGAGGTCACTTGGAGGACCCCACCATTCACAAAGAATACTTTCTTGACCTGGATTCTTTACTGCTCTCTCTTATGATCTGTCCTTAATATCTCAGTGTGGATTTATTAGAAAATCTAGAACTTTAAGGAACTTGGTGGCAGCTTTGGCACAAAGGTATAATTAGAGAATGGCTGGGACATTGTAGCTGGGTTGGGGTGAGGTCCAGAGCAAAGGATATCTGGACAGGGTGAAGGTCCAGAGGCAAGTAGAACACTGAAGACTTATCTCAGCTACATCTCTTCACTTACTAACTGTGTGGATTGGGCATGTCATTTGTCCTCACCAGTCACTAGTTTCATCATCTATAGAATTGAAGGGGTTGACTATATTATTTCCAAGTTTACTTCTAGATCCAAATCCTATGAAATGGGATGGAGCAAGGCAAAGGTTATTTTAATAAATAAACTGGGTGTGAGGAGGATTGTGGTGAAGCCAGGATAGAAAGGTAGAGTGAATGAGATGGGTATTATCACTTGGAAATCACTTGTGCTACAGACTCTGGCTTTTTTCGTTTCAATTTCAATCACAATCCCATATCTCCGAATCTTCTTGCTAAAATATCCGTATCAGAGCTGTATTTATGATCCAAGATTTTGAAGCTACTGACCTAAAGTTCATAGATATTGGCAGGTTTCAGATTCTTCATTTATAAAATGAGGAGATTGGAGTATGTGACTTATGAGGTCCCTGCTCTAAAGTTTCATGAATCTATGAAAATTGCTGTTTCTTACCACTTGAAGAACAGACCAACTACAAGTTCTATTTCATTATAGACCATACAGAACAATAGATAGACCTGTGAAGAAGACTTCTTGGAATAAACAATATTAAGAGGGTATAACCTCAAAAGATTTAAGAATTAAGAATAACCATTCCCTTCCCTTCCATATATATATATATTTATATATACATACACTGTTTGTCTTACAAAATCATTTTCAGCTGCATCTAATGTACTTTTTTTATAAATTGCAAAGGGCTACATACAAATATCATTTGGTACCAACACTACTAGTAAAACATTAGTCAGTCAATTCAGCAAACATTTATTAAGCATGAACAACTGTAAGACACAATTTTCTCCTGAAGCAACAAAAGACAAAACCCAAAAAAAGTTCCTGTTCTCAAGTAGATTGCTATTTTTCTATAGGAATCAACAATTACCAATTTGCTATGAGAATATATATGTAAATAGATAAAATCAAAGTAATTCAAATATACAGGACATCATAATTATTAATTACAATGAAAATCTGGTTAAATAGACTTATTAACTAAAATAGTCTGGTTAAAACTGAAGTGTCTTTAGAAGTCATAAGACCATAGTCTCTAAATTTCATTCTATCTACATTTTATGAGCTAAACCTAAACTTATCTGCTGTACTGACTCACAAACTCTAGAGGAATTATTTTATTCAGACATTCAGAATATTTCATGTGTCTCTCTAAAAACAAAAGCCCATTAATTTTTCTCTACTGTTCTTGTTAATGTGTCTCATTCTTCAAGTGCATCTACAAAGACAGCAGTGTTAACTCAGTTTCCATGTTTATCTTCTGTGATTGATGCTGGACGAAGGCACGAGGAGTTTAGGTCATGTCTTAGTACAATGCTCCTTGAGTTCTGATATATTACCCAACTCAAATGTGTTATACTTAAGAAAGCTGAATGGTCCTGGTCATTGTCATTGACTTTTTAACCAGAATAGGTTGGAAAACTACCAGTAGACTATTTGTAGTCTACTGGCTTACAAAAACGTTTACACGTTGAATCACCTGGACTATAAAGTAGCACTTTGAATTACTCTACAATATATTCGTGCAGTTTGAATGTTGCAATTAAATTAATCCCAGATTTAAATCCACTTTCAATTTAGACCCCAACACTCTAATTCTCCAGATATGGATCAAGATTTGTAAAATGGCAGGACTACTACCTTTATCCTTCTAGCCACTACATCTTTATTAATGCAGCTTTAAATCAAATTAGCATGTCGTTTCATACTGAGCATCAAGTCTCCACTGTGCATCATTATGAACCCCTGTTCAACCATACCTTCTCTATTTAGCTGATTCTTTGAACCTCAAGTGTAGGAATACAATGAAAATGTGTGTAATTGGGTTCAGTCCAATGTTCTAGCTTATAAACATCTTTTTGGATCCTGACTCTGTTAACCAATGTTCTCTCTCTGTTTCTGTCTCTCTGTCTCTTTCTTGGCTTTATGTCATCTGCAAATATGATGAGCAACCAGGCTTTTATCCAAGTTACTGGGGCAAAAAACACTACAAAGTCCATGGGGTATTCTTGAGGCGCTTCACAACCAACATCTTTTCAATATGATATCAGTCCATTAATTACTATTCTTTGGTCCGCTCACTCAACCAGCTCAGAGCTCCCTAACTGTACTACTGGCTAATTCTCAGTTACCTCATCACCAAAATGAGGGCCTAGGACTAGGTGATCTCTCAGGCCTATTCCAGATTTACTATTTTGTAATTCCATGATTCGTCTGAACTTAGAGAGATACAGTAAGGTCATTTCTAAAATTACCTCACTTACATCCCAAATAGGCACTAGAATGATTTGGCTCTATATAGAGCCAAGAATTCTTGATTGGTAAAAATAAATACCTGCTCTTTTTTCCTCCATTCATGAACATCATTAGTTTCAAGATCAAGGCTTCCTCTCAGTCTCCAATGTCCTTACATCATGATTTTGTTGCCATTCACTGTTTTTAAGTGTCCATGTAATGTTAAGAACTGCACGGATCACATACAGATCTGCTGGCTTCGGCAAGGAATTATAATCCTTTATTTGGCACTTCAGCCTCTGTTACCATGGAAATGCCTATGGTATTTGAAATTCAGCACTTTGATTTATTTTGCTTGGGAATCTAACAGCAGAAGACGGGCTGTGAATGTGAAAAGCTTTTATTTTAAAACAATTGACTGGTGCACTTTTTTTATCTTTACACGTTACAATAAAAAAGTCTGAGAAACCCATCACATATAAAAATGGACTTTATTCCATAACAACTGTAGAGATTCTTATGTGGAAGCTATAGCCAAAATTTTACTTGGTCATGCAAGCTGGGATTAACCACTATGGTGCTTTCCTTTTCCATTACAGTAATCATGAGTATTGACACTCTATTTACCTCCAGTCTCTTTCTGCCAATGTACTCTTTCTGCCAACACCTTTCAAGCCTTTTCAAGACCTCTTGGTTATTTTAAGTGATGTAGAATGTATTGCTTTTCATCTGCTTTAATGTTTAGGCCATGTGGAACCAGCCAAAGCCACAGCTGGACCAAAAGAATGCAGAATGAAATGGCTATTCGATTTGCTGTATGGCTGAGACTGATATGGTTTTAGATTAATATCTCTGGATTTGGATCTAGACTAATTTAAAGTGGAATGGGCCCAGAGTAGCCCACTCTAACCCTTAATGAAGCCCAGGACCAAGGATATTGGGATAGGCATTCCAAGTTTCTCAATAGCCATGTTGAAAATCTCACTCTATTTTTTTTTGAGGGGGAGGAGCTTCTCTTTTCCCAGAGGTGGTCATTCTATAGTAGGCTCAGTTATTTGATCTGTCTTTCTGAGTTATTGTTATACCCTAGAAGTCAAAAAAGAGAATGACAGAATTATAGAGATTGAATTGTAGTGATCATCTTATTCAGTGGACTCAAAACATTTTTGATCGTGTACCCTATCAGTAAAAAATACTTTTTGAACATGCACCCATATGGTATTTGAAATTCAGCCCTTTGATTTATTCTGCTTGGGAATCTAACAGCAGAAGATAGGCTATAAATGTGAAAAGTTTTTATTTTGAAATAATTGACTGGCATACTTCTTTTTTCCTTAGGCATTATAGTTTTTAAAATTTGAGGAACCCATCATATATAAAATACACGTCCTAACATAATTGTGCATTACACATGTCTTACAGTACTAATAATTATGCAATTTACACAAAAATAAGGAAAAGGACCACATCTATGGTATTATTGGTATAGGGAACACTCAGGGAGGATACTTTGTCTACTAATATAGATGAGCATCTTCTCTGCAACTTAGAGTCTTAGAGCATAGCCCAGAATGCTGAGCCATTAAGTGATTTTCTGAGAGTCACAATATGTGTCAGAAGTGGCAATTGAGCTTTTGTATTGGCTTCCAGCCTGACTATCCACTATGTTATGATGCCTCTTTTTTTGAAACATAAAAACACATCCAAAAAGGGTAATATAAAGATGAAATAATATTTGATCATAGAGTTAATAGAGAAGCATTGGAGTTTATTGAGTAGGGGAGTGACATGGTGATATTCACATTTTAGAAAAATTACTTTAGCAGCTTTATGAAAAAATCGATTGGAGTGGGAGAAAGGATTCCTGCCAAGGATACCAACTAGAAGGCTATTGCAATAGTCCAAGAGAAAGGTAATAAAGTCCTGAACTAGGATGGTGGCTGTGTGAGTTGAAAGTAGTAGGGTTATACAGGAGAAATTTGGGAAGGTGGAAATGACAAGACTTGGCAACTGATTGGAAGAGCAGGATGTTATAAGGGGGAGTGAGGAGTCAAAGATGACGCCTAGCTAGTAAAGAGACCTGCAATGCAGACCACAACTCCTCCATGCCTCTTCATTTTGTGCAACTCATTCTGCCCCACCCAAAATGAAGAAAGAGGAGGGTAGGCCTGTTACTCATTAGTCACTGTCCCAGAGCACTGTCTTTTAAGGAGTGCTTGATATAACTAAGAGGAAAAAAGGGATATTTGCCCAATGACACCTACACAGCTGCTGTTGTGTGTTTGGGTAGCAATTAAGTTATAAAGCCCCTCATGTGTTGACAACAACTAAGAAGGAGGAGAAATTAGGAGCTTTGCAAAGCAGTGAGAACACCAGAGTGGGGAAGTATGGGGGGATAATGATAGGTGTGATGAACATAAGTTCCATGATTGATTCTCATAGAGATGGTAGAATTCTCTTCACCTTCTCATTCTCTGATTACTTGACCTCATAATGCTAGGTGTCATTCCACAGTCTCCACTTGGGAAACCATCTTTCTAGCCCGTTGCTCTCATTTTTAAATTCAAGGTAACATGGTTATCAGCTTGGAAGAAATCCCAGGTTGCCTAACTCCCAGTTTGGTGTTCATTCTTCTATCCCATATGTAAGATATTCTCTATTCCATTCCATGCCAGTATTTTCTCCATCCTACCATTTCCCAATATGCCATATAAACAAGCTTCATGTAGGGGACACAAAATGTTTGAGGTCCAATTATACAAAATAGTTGGAAATACATTCCTTGTATGGATAAATACAACACAAATTATGGAAATATAGGCCTTTCTGGACCTGATCTTATGTGGAATAACAAGTGAAGTTGACATTAGTCAAGAAAGGTCCAACATAAACCCTCAGTCAGGTAGTTTTAGTTACTGAATTACCAAAAGAACTTGGGATCATAGGACATGGAAAGGAAAGGGATCTTAAGGGATCATCAAGTCCCATCTTCTTCATTTTACACATGAGGACACTGAGCCTCAGGGAGATCAAGTGACTTTTCCTAGGTTTTACAAGTAACAAATGACAGAGCTAGGATCTGTACCAAAATCTTCTGACTCTTGCCACTAAACCATAGCTACCTTTCTTTTTCTACAAGGCAGACTCACAGAGGTAACTGAGGCATTGGAGGGGGAAAAAAGCTTAATTTAGAATCATAGGCCCTGAGCTGAAAACCAACTTGGCCATTTCCTCATCTGTAAAATAAGGGAAGTTCGACTGAAAGCCTTCAAAGGTCCTCTCAGTTCTATGATGTTAATTCAGTAAGTAAACATATATACCGAGGTCAGAGGCCAGTCTTCAGGAACTTTGCATATATTAACAAAGGACCAATGCACACAGGAACTAGGTTTTGCAGTGGATAAAGTGCCAGGCCTGGAGTCAGGAAGACCTGAATTAAATGTGGCCTCCAACACTTACTAGCTGTATGACTCTGGGCAAGTCACTTAACCCTGTTTGCCTCAGTTTCCTCATCTGTAAAATGACTAGAAATGGAAATGGCAAACCACTCCAGTATCTTTGCCAAGAAAACCCCAAAATGGGGTCATGAAGAGTCAGATATGACTGAAACAACTGAACAACAACAGCAACAACAACAATACACAGAACTTTGGAGAGGAAATGAGGCATTTGCCTTTGCCCCCACAATCTGATCCAATGAGGCAGATGTTGTGATGATCAGCTATACAAATGATTTTTCTAAAATGAAAATATGTGTTGTTCTACTACACCAACAAAGATACACTTTCAACTAAGAAGTACTTCAAGGTTAAAAAGTCCTGTGTAACAGTGTTTTGGTCAACCAAGAGAAATTACTTCAATGGCCTTGACCTTTAAAACATAAAACCCTTTAAAATGTTGACCTTTTTTAAAAAAAGAAAAAAAAAAGAAAGGCAATCTCTCCACATCTTTCCTTTGATGACAACAATAGTTCATTCACAAAGTGGTAGAGGAGAAGTTTAAAGACACATTTGTTTCAGCAAGATATTCGTCAATCCACAGATTTTGGTTTTATGCCATATCAACATGATGACATAAGCACCATTAATCTTTCTCAGCTTAATACCCACTGTCCCCTGAAGAGAGTTACACAGTGATGCATGTGTGGAATATCTGAAGTTGACCTCCATTTTTCACAGTTTCCAGTCATGGGGCAGCTGACACAGCCAAGATAATCCTGTATTCAGCGATACTGTGAGAATGAATGGATTCTGATGAATGTAATTTGCTACCTCAATGACAAATGGCAATGTATGGAGGCCTGGTGTGCATGCAAATATTACTGTTAAATAAGGTCTGGTGAAGGACTATACTCTGTAAATATAGCTGATGGTCAATTTGACTGAAGTCACAGTCTTCCCGGAAGATAAGCTAACAATTTGTCCCCAGTTGCCTTCGTATCCTTTAAATGTACCTCTCCATCTGATAGCAAGAGGTTGTATAGTGAAGTCTACAACAAATGAGTAGAGATTACTTTAATTAAGGTTCAGGGGCTGAGAATTAAATCTGTACCCAAGCAGATTCTGAGAGTATGTATGGCTGTGAGCCATACTTACATTATGACCATTACACAAACAGCAATGTGATGGTGGTACTAATGATATAAATGAGGGTGTTTTTTTTAGAAATAGAAGCATTTGATCCTAGCCTACCCCTCCCTAGTTGAATGGCCACGTGCAAGTGACTTCTCCCTGAGTCTCGGCTTCTTTATTTAAAAAAAAAAAAAAAAAAGAATGCTTAAGCCTAGCTTTCCTTCTTTCTCTGCTCGTCTCCCTTCAATGTCAGGAGAACATGAGAAAATTTACCATAAAGTTGAGCAATTCCCCCCTAAACTCCCAGAAAATTTATGGGAGGACATGAAATAAAGTTACACAGCATTGCATGGGCGGCTACAAATAAGTTATGACTATAGCACTGGAAAGAACACCTACATTGATGAGGTCATGGATCCATGGATCATTAGAGCATTTCTTTTCACATGGGCTGGTAAGAAGGTCTAGTAAGAGTATAAATATATAAGTGCTTTGAAAAACAAAAAGTTCTATTTAAATAAATGTAAGGTCATTATTATTAGGATGGTGTTAATATTTATATCAGCTTGGCCAAACCCAATTAGCTTCTGTACTTGTCAGCTAGTAATGATTACAGTATGACCACCATTTCAGGACACTGGTACTTTTTTAGGTCATATTGTACATTCAACACAATGTATTGGGTGAACAGGATTGGGCCTGTTTACCACAGTTTCTCTACCAGAGATAGTTTTAGTATATCTCCTGTCAACACCAAATTCAAAATTCCTTCCTACTTGTAATCTTTGATTGACTAAGAAGAAGTCCTGAACAATATTCCCCATTGAAATTACATTCTTAGATCCAAGATCAAAATTTTCACTGATTAAAAAAAAAATCTCTGGAAAAACAGTTGTGCTAATGTAAAGGAATGCCATACAACAACTTTTTGATGATGAGTATTTACTTGGTGATTTCAATAGATCTGTGATTTCAGTGTTGTGAATATTATCTCCAGTGGTACAAATTACAACCTATTAATACCTTCTCATTTTATGTACATTGGCCCATGTCCTATTGTAAATTCTCTACCTGAGGTCCACTCAACATGCTGTAGTCCTTCTGGAATTTCTTGATACTGAGTAAATAACTATGATTGGGAATTACAGCTTTTTGGTTTGTTATTCTTCATTCTCAATATATGGCTGACCCACATCCTTTACTAGTTTTATTTGCTGACATCATTTAGGCTGCTTCTCATGGGATTGCAGGTTCATGAAATTGGAATTGTACCAAAAAGTACAACTCCCTCATTTTATAGATGAGAAAAGGGAGGCCCAGAGAGATTAGATGACTTGTACAGGGTCATACAACTTGCAAGTGTCTGAGTTGGGATTAAATCTTGGGCCTTCCTGACTCCAAACTCTACCCTCTCTGTCTACTCTGCCCCATAGCTGCCTTAAAGAGTAATATCTTGCCACCTACTCATACCCACCATTTGCATTTTGGGTGACTCACAGCTTAAATTATTCAAAGACTGACATTTCATGACTCATATCCAAACTAATCTACCAGAAGAATAATGATATTAGAAAGATAGGGTATTTCAGGGAGGATCATAGAATAATTAAAATCCCTGTGCAACAACTCAACTTCCCCCTCTGTGGTTCACTTCTAGCCTATGGTAGGAGCTGTACTGGACTGATGTCAACAGCAGATGGTGCATGGGAGGGCTTTTGTTGTAGAGGAACAATCCAATTGCTGTGCTTAGGCATTTCTGAAGGCACAGCTGTGAGAAGATTGAGACCAATTCTGTATCATTTATTTATTGACCCTATTTACAATTAATTGACTTTGTCCTGTAACTGCTTAAGTCATGGCTCTTTGTCTACAAGCTTGGTTCAGAAATTCATGTGGCCTATAGTACATTAATTTTAAAAATTCAACTCTTCTGCTAATCACTGATCTATTCTTACCTCAAGGAATTGAGCTGACCTCAGGGGATGTGTGTGGACACAAAGGGAATGGGGTCTTATATCTTTATCCCACCAAACTAGCCTTCAAGGATGTCTGGTTTGCTGTCCAAAAGTTTGGGCTACTAGCTGGAACCTGAATTCAAACAATGAGCACTTCTTAGTCTCATGAGAGTAGAAGATGGGATCATTGCCAGCCTCCATTACCAAACTTCCAACCAACCCTGTTATTTCCTGTGTCTCAGATTTTTAGACAATTATATTGTCCCCAATTCCATGATATCATCTACCCTGTTCTTTGTTCTGTTCTCCCCAAAATCTATAAGAGGGGAGCTGTCCTTTTGCTCAGGGTCTTTGGTATAAATGGAGGCAAACCACTGACCTCATTATTGGCAGGCAGCATATCCCAGCTATTAAATGTTATCTTGCTCAGAGAATGGCTTCAGTTTACCCTTGTGTTAAATTTCAAATGTGACAGTTATGTTTGTGACCCCACTGAGCTGCAGCCAGAGCCCCTTTTCTCTCATTTGCCTTTTATTCCTGTGACCTCACATCTCTCTTCCTTTCTCCCCCACCAGCTGGTTGCCCTAACAGCTGGTGAATTAGCTTGGTCTCTTAAGAAGCCATCTTTTTTTTTTCTCTCTTGAAACATAAAGAGGCTTAACCCATGAGAAAATGGGTCAAAATGCTCACCTTACCACTTGTTGCTGTACTGACTGTCTACCCTATTGACTCTACAAGAGGAACTGCGTATTATTTTATTTTTATCTTAGAGCATTTTAAAGTGGATTCTTTTGCTTCTTAAGTATTAAAGTGGTTGCTAATTGGCTTTATAGTCCATGAATGCTTATTGGGCAGGAATAGATAGAGTGCTGGATCCAGAGTCAGGAAGACGAAGTTTGGATCCTGACTCAGATCTGCACTTACTAGCTGTGTGTCTTGGCAATTTACTTCACTCCTTTCTGCCTCAGTTTCTTTGATAGTAAACTGGAAAAATAGTAACACCTACCACATTCCATGGTTATTTTGAGGATCAAGTGAAACAATATTTGTAAAGTGCATAGCTCAGTGCCTGACACATAAAAGGTTGTTTAATAAATGTTTATTTCTTTCCTTCCCTATTGTATTTTGAATCTTGAACCTAGGCAGCTGGGTGGCAAAGTCAATAGAGCACTTAACCTGTAGTCTGGAAGACTTGAGTCCATATCCATCCTTAGACAGTTACTAGCAATGTGATCCTGGGCAAGTTATTTAATCTTCGTCTTCCCTTGCTTCCCCATCTATATAATGGGGATAATAATAGCACCCACCTTGCAGGTTATTGTGAAGATAAAATAAGATATTCCTAAAGTGCTTTACAAACCTTTGTAAACCTTAATAACCCTGTATAAATGCTAGCTGCTGGCAATTATTATTAAATTCCTTTAGGCTTAGCCTACTGGAGAAGGAAATGGCAAACCACTCCAATGTCTTTGCCAAGAAAATCTGAAATGGGGTCATGAAGAATCAGACATGGCTGAACAACAATGACAAAGGCTTAGCCTACATGATAGATAGGCAGCTAGGTGGCACAGTGAATAGATCACCAGGCCTGGAGTCAAGAAGACCTGAGTTCAGATCTGGCCTCAGGCATTTACTAGCTATGTGGTCCAGGGCAAGTCATTTAATCCTGTTAACCTCAGTTTCCTCATCTGTAAAATGAGCTGGAGAAGGAAATAGCAAACCACTCCAGGATCTTTGCCAAAACAACCCAAAATAGGGTCATGAAGAATCAGATGTGACTGAACAGTAACAAAAATGTTATAAATCCAGCTCATCATTTTTCTTCAACGTTTGTCCGAGATGAGTGTACAGATGGACTAGCTGTAGGGATTCTCTTTACAACTGTATATTGTAGTCTGGAAGATAAGCAAAAAGTAGTTTTTTTTCTTATTTGGAGAGTTAGGTAGAATTCTTTTGAATGATAATGAATCATATATAACAGATACTGTAATGTTTCAAAATTTGATGAAGTCATCACAATGCCACCTGCAACTGGAGACCCTCAATGGATATAGGGAAATCCTTTTCCACTTGGAATCTATGCCAGCCATCTTCATGACAAAAGCAAGGTCTTTTGAAAAGCATTTGTCTCCTTGTTTCATGCCTCCTTGATATTAACTTATAAGTATCTTGAAAATGGCTAAGATGACCAGATCAGCTATATTGAACTTTGCTCTCATCATAGGCATAGCTATATCCTTACCTGAATTATTGGTAAGAATCTGTTCATATTCACTAATGTAGCTTAGCATTATCATTGTGGAGGGGTGGTGAAAGAGTTCACTTCAATCCTATTCTCCTGAATACCCCTTTTTAAAGCAACACCATGCAGAAACATAACCTAGATAGGCAGCCTCATTTCTATTTTTCAGTCTAGCTCCAGGATCATACTTTAAAAGAAGATTTTTATTCTGATTTCAATTTTGCTGAGGAATTCTATTTTAAAAGAAACACTTGGGAAAAATGGTCCACATTACATTTAAGCAGCCTCTCGTCTGTATGACCATATCAGCCAGTGATGGAAGAGAAGGAAAAAAGGATAAGATTACAGTTGAGCTGCAGTAATGGAAAAGATTACACAGGACCCATAAAAAGTCCCTCTTCTGATATTTTAATTTCCTTCTCAAGAGACACTGTACACAATTCTCCTGATTCTTTGAAGGGTACTAAGTTTGTTCTTACTTGCAGCCTTGGCTATAGATTATGATGATTCAATCTCCAAATTACCAAAAGGAAAAATATCTCATTCATACACACACACACACACACACACACATTTATGTATGTGTATATATAATAAAAGATAAAAAACCAAAACAGGAAAACCAACCACATTACCAATGAATATACTGATGAGTTTGAGGGTATTTATATCCATTCCCATAAAAGCTTAAAGGACATCTTTGCATTTTGAGATTGCTACTGGGTATATAAAAATCTCAACTTTTTTTTTTAATAGGATGCTTCAGTGCCTTTTACAAGCCCAATTCATCTGTCATTGCTCCGTGACAGCCTGACTCAGATCCTTCTCTTTTTTTTTTCCTCTGGAGAAGTTAAGTCTTCTGACTGTTATTCAACTCCATAAGGGAAAGTAGTCATGCATTAAAAACTCAGCATTTATTTGAACACTGGAGCTAGGGACTCATGGAGACAAGCTAATTTCTAAATCCATTTTGTGCCAAACAAAATCGGCAGCATTTCAAACAGCAGGAAAGGACAGTGTGACAATTTTACATTACGCAGCACTAAAGCATCCACACCTCCCTTTAACTCATACCCATATCTTGCCTCTGTACCCTTAAATGGAGAGGACAGTGTGCTAGTAATGGCTCCTTTGCCTCAATGCTCTTCTTCATAATTTGAGGTAGGGAGAATGCAGTAAGTGACATAAAATTACCCTTCCAGTGATGGAACTATTGTTTATCAAGACAGCTATGTTATGCTAACATTAACCCAGCTGCAACTTTCTATTGTATATTTCATAGTCCCACTCCTTGGGTTGTGTGACTCCTTTTTCTTTCATTTGATTAGGAACATCTGCAGAGGTGGTTTGTATACAAAAAGTTAATAATTAGATGTTTCTTATTTTTCTGTCCACAGTAATTAAAAATTCCAAGGGAACGCTGTCACCAATTCCCACATATCATGTTATTCATGGGAGATAGTTAGTGTTTAAGTGTACTACAATTACAATCCCAAGATGGCATTCTTTGATACAAAGCACCAAGAAAATTCAGGAATCACTCATATTATGGGGAAGCCGTTAAATAGCAATGAAGCCATTGTCATTATTTACTGAGAAATTGGTACCAAGTGCCATTCAAATAAACACCACTATGTACTCTCATTTTCCTATTTGAAAGAAAACATATTTCAATTAAGTTATGATGTGCATGCAGACTTCATTAGCAAATTCATTAGCATAGCTTTTAAGAGCAGTTTATGAGGACAAAAACTGTTTTTGTCAAGAATGGGTCCCTGTCCATCTCCCTATTGCTACCACAAGAGGTAATCCTTCTCATATCAAAAGGCAGAACTGGGAGACAGTAATCACTGGAGAATAATTTCTTACTCAAGAGGCAATGCCATAGTTGATTTCTAGATGTATTTCACTATATGTGATATAATGTGGAATGTCAAACTGAGATAAATCTTGTGTATAATCTAAATAAAACAATTTGGGTCAGGAGGAAGGCTGTTAAGAAAACCTTTTCATTTATGGTGTCTGGCATGTAATAGATATTAAATGTTTGTTGGTTGACTGGTTGATTCTATGTACTGTACCACTTCCTTGTTCACCTTTCAGGAGCCCACAGGAAAGTGATATTGTCATGGGCCTGCTCTCTCACCCTTTAATGCAACATTTGAGTCTGCGTGTACCTCCAAGGTTCTCCCTTCTCCTGCACAGATGCTATTTGGAGTTCAGAACTATGCCACTGAGAGATGCACATCTTACAGAGCTTTCTAGTCACTCTCTCCAGAAATGGGATTGCTCTGTGGGAATGGCAAGAGGATTACTATGTACTTAATTTTTTTTTTATCAGCTGTATGCAGTGGTTGGAGGCATGTGCCATAACACCCTACATTAATCTTCACTCTCTCCTTATTCCCTAAATCCAGATTCAACATGGGGCAATTTCAATTCTCTAGGGATCTACACTTACAGGTACCACCCAAACTGCCAAGATTCTACAAATGAACACCCGTCCACTGTTAGTGATACACAGCCCAAAGCACCCACAGATACATAGCCTGATTCTCTATCAGTTTCTATACAGTTGCATCCCTTTCTAATCACTCTCTGTTTCTGGCTTATAGTGCTAATGATCAAATACTTGGAAGAATGAAAAAGTATTTGTTAAGCACAGACTATAAGCTAGGCATTGGGCTAGGTGCTGGGGACACAAATAAAAATAAGAAAGACAGTTCTTGCAATCAAAGTGTAGGATTACTTCAAATAAATATTGATGATTCATAACTTTGGTCTGTGTGCTTCTTTATTTGTGAAAGAGAAATTACAAAAGAGGAAGGAGAGAGAGAGAGAGAGAGAGAGAGAGAGAGAGAGAGAGAGAGAGAGAACTTCTCTTAGGGAAGGATTTTTTTCTCCCTCCGCCCTGGCTGGGGGCTCAGGAGCTATATGAGACAGAATTTTTTAAAAAAAATCAAATTCCCAAAGTGGAGTCAAAGAGTTAAGAAAACACAAACTTCAAAAAAAATTGTAGTGTAGCTATCTGGTGGGGATAGGCTGCCATATGAGTCATCTTGCTTTTTCACATTGCTCCCTTCCATACAGACAAAGATCTTCCTGCAGAGGTGGAACTAAGAGTAATCATTTGAACATAGACCATGCCTGGTGGGAGGAGAAAGACTGTGGGAAAAAAGTGATGCCAACATTCCAAGATTGGGGGGGCATCCAGAAAGAATAGCTAGTTTCACAGTTTACCATATATAACCAATCCTCACAGATCACTGAAAGTACATTTTCTTGTGCATGGTCCCAGTAAAATAAGCATTTGAAATACTCTGCAAGTTCAGAGCCAAGTACAGAAACTTAGAGAAAATGTGATGAGATGTGAATCCATGGACAAAGCATTCCACGTTGAAGGATAATGGAATAGGAATGAATGCCATGAGAAAATGGCACATGAACACTACCATCAGGAAAGAAATAAAATCCCTGTTTTAACCTTTTGTTAAGTCAGTGGAAAATGGTCATACACAAGTCACAGGCACTCAAGAAGGGAATGTAACTTTGGTGATATGGATTGAATGCTACAGGGCTGGAGCCAGGGAAGAAAGGCACTCCAGGCCTGGCAAACACTGATTATGACTTCATCAGTAATTCTTATTGGCCTTTCCTACCTTGTCTCATAAGGACCTTGTAGAAAAGAGATGGTGAAAATTGAGGATCTGGACTATACTGCTGTCATGGATGGTAGAGCATAAGTGATGATCATATTTCAGTCACTTTCTGAGACATTTTAAAAAATGTCCTTTACAACCTCTAGAAGGATTGGGCTTTGGATGACTGAATGACAGAAATTATCCATACTTGAGATACATTGAGGTAACCATGACATTTTAAAATGAAATCACTAGTGTCAATTAAACAGGAAACTCTCAGGCTTTAGTGTATCCAAATCCATTAGCTATCAATAGAATCTCAGTTCTAATTGGAACCTAATCCAGCTTTTTCGAGATATTAGCAGAAACTGTAAACAATATGTTGGAACCTGATACCTTCGTATTCTAACCATCCATGCAGCCTGTGAAGAGGCAAAAGGATAAAGTCAACTATGACAGTGAACATCATAAGATACTTGGTTCTTCAAATCCTGAAGTGTATCCAGAGAAATACAACTCCGGGGATTTGCTATTATCAGAAAAATGAAAGAAGTGGTTGAGGCAGAAGCCTAGTAAAAACATAGGTATCTTCTGACTGCATAGGTAGAATGTGCCTGGAATGCAGCTCACAAAATCTGGCTTGCTGACTTCTGACCATTCCAAGAATGGTCTAGGAAATTCATCTCTGCAATGGATGACCTCAGAGACTATCTCAAGAATATGCTGGTCAATCATATTATTATGGAATCCAATAGCCCATATGCCTTTTCCTATACTGGTAGTATAACCAGAGACAGAGAGTAGGAGGTATATGTGTATGGATGTGCATATATGTGTGTACACACACAGACACACGTGTGCATATATGTGTTTGTATATATAAATACATATACATATATTTATATAAAATAATTAAACTAAATAAAAATAAAAAGCACCAATAATCTTTAAAATAGGGTATATTTTAATCTCAATAACATAAATTTTACTATATTAACCTTAATGTAAATGGAAAATACCTTTGAGATAATTTGTTATCAAAAAACCCAAAACATATAATATAAAGTTCCCAAAATAGAACACCACCTCCACAATTACATCTAAAATGTCTAGGACATAATAATGTAAACTACATACCAATTTTTTTTCATGAGAAGCCTGGGAAAAAAAGAGCAATACTTCTAAGGGATTAACTAAAATTAATTTTAATAGATTGTAATAGAATGACAGCTTTCTGAAAATACCCAGCAGATGTTCACATATTACACTGAATCTTGTTGTTTAAGCTCTGGTACAGTAATTCCATAAAATCTATCTTCTAGACCTAATTCTGCTCCTGCATCTGGAATGCTAAATATTGCAGTTGCCAATTTCTTGATTTTTACTGATGTTTCTGATTCCAGCCATAGGTCACAATTTAGAGACAGATGAAACAAAGAGGCATTCGTCTACATTTATTAGCAGGGAAAAGATGTTTTATTTGCATCTGTGCTATATGCTACTAATGTTCCATCCATCCACCACCAGGATAGAATGCACCCAAATTCCAAAGATGTTGTTCAAGTGTAATTGACACATTAGCACAATTTATATCAGCTGCTCAATTACTCTAACACACACAAATTTCTAAAATTATTTCCTTCTCAAAAGTCAAAGCTATCTCCTCTTCTCCAGACTGTCTATTTGTTGAGTTGATACACTATATGATACATAATGAAACACCTTTATTTTGGAGGAATTCTTTGGAAAATAGCCCAAATATAAATTTGAGAGCAGATTAGGGAAGTAGTTGCAAATCATTATCATTGATAAAACTGCAAACAGATCCATTGTAAGTTAACCTTTTATGTAGTAGAACACATATACATATTCTGGAAAAGAATTATTTGAATGTAATATATTTGAAGAAAAATCCCTTTACCTGTAATAAACAACCTCCATGTTTTAACTTGCAAAAGCCCAAGGGAGGAAGCTCAAACCAATTCTTCTGCCTTTTGGAAAGTCCTGATTTTGGATGAAGTGCCCCATTTCTTTCTCTAGACCTGACAACCCTACTCTTCATACACTGGTTCTTCATATATCCATTACCAGTAAGATCTAGAAAGGCAAGATATCATGGAGCACAGCTGGCAGTGTATTCTTTAGCCATGAGTCCAACCTTCTGCCTTTACATACACACCAGAATGAATTAGTCCACGTCAGGCACATATACTAACTTAAATGACATTATTTTTTTATGGGCTTATATCTTTTCTCTCGAAATTTACTGAAAATTTCTTGAGGATGGGGGGATGGTATTTACACTCCTATTATATCTTCCCTCGCATCTCGTAAAGTGTTCTGTACATGGTGGGCACGTAGAAAATATTTGTTGGTGGTAAAGTGAAGAACACAAGAAAGCAATAAAAATGAGTAATTTCATGTTTCACATGAGTGATCCAAATGGTTGGAAAACATATACATACGCATACATTGTCCTATACATTGTGGTTTGTCCTTTGTTCTCAAAGACCATGACATCAGGGAGATGATGACATGACTTGCGATTTTGACTTTAATATGAGTGAGGGAGGGCTGTGCAAAGTCACTAGCCTCACTTTCTACTCCAGAGCCATCTGGGCCCAGTGGCCAGATCTTGATCAGGATGACTGCAGATGGCCTAGGATGCAGTGGGAGACCCTGGCCCTTTCAAGCTAAGGTCTTTTCAGGTTCTCATTTTGAGTTGAGGCAACACCCATTCAGCGAATAGGCCTCTTTAAGAAGTGAGTCAAGGGATGTCCCCTTTAATAATAATGATAATAATGATAATAATGATAATAATAATAATAATAAATCAAACTGGGAGGGGAAGACCCTCAGGGTTGCTGGCCAAAAGAGAAACAGTTACTATTCAAATTCACTCTGAGCCAGGAAAGCCCAAAAAATAACCATTAAATGGTGCTTGGGCAGGGATAGCTAAAGGTTAGCAGTACAGAACTTAGGCAAAATTATGAGGTTGGAAACGTTTGTCTTTGGTACCTCCACTGTCCCCTTTCTTTGATCCCCTGTCCAACCATATTCACACACCCCTGCCTCCAATTCCCTTTGAGAGTCTTTCCTGGTCTCTAAATATCTCTTATATAATGAATGACATGACATTTTTCACGCCCAACCTAGTCCATACTTATGCCCCCTTCACTGAATTCTTTTAGTTCTTAGTATATACTGAAGTATGCTATAGTTATCTATATACATGTCTTACTATACTGAACTGAAGTTCAAGGATGATATTTTGTACCATACTTCTGTATCCCTATCCCACAGTGCCTAGCATATAAAATATGGGTGTATACACACATATACATGTATATGTATATATGTGTATATATATATATATATATACACATTTAAATACATGCATGCATACATATGGATATCTTATATAATGCTTCAAGATTTGCAAAGTGGTTTCCTTACAACAATGCCAAGAGGACTGTGCTCAACAAATATTTCTTGGATAAATGAAT
Source organism: Vombatus ursinus (assembly GCF_900497805.2). NCBI lineage: Eukaryota > Metazoa > Chordata > Mammalia > Diprotodontia > Vombatidae > Vombatus > Vombatus ursinus. The sequence goes on from NW_020954619.1 coordinate 9,267,222, forward strand.
GGATAATATTTAGAAATGATGTAATATCAATAATTTTCACTGTATTACCAGGGAGCAGTTACTGTTCCCCTCTGTTTCTTCAGGAATTCATCCAGTGATCCGTGGTCTCTAATCTCCACCCCTACCACAACAGCAAAGGATCTGGTATCAGTCACTTACACTTCTTTAATAACTAATCATAGTTTAATATCGATGATTTTTTAGTCCCTGGGGTATCGAAGAAGATTATACAAGCTTTGGAAGATCCTACAAAGCTGTTAAGCCTTCAGAAATGGGCCTAATGACAGACAATCATCAGAAGACTGATCTGACTAAATTTGGAAGGATTCATCAACAGGCCAGAAGCAGAATACAGAATTTTGTGCTTTTTAATATATTACTTTTATTTAGTGACCTTTTAATGTAACCCCCTTTTTCTAACATATTGGAATGCTTCCTATATATTATTTTTAACCCTGTTAATAAAATTTCTAAATTACAAGTACATTTTTGAAACCTTTTATTTTTAATAGAGCTACCAGTAAATCACCTTTTAATGTTGCTTGCCATTTTACATGTATTTGTCTCATATAGTCAAAAATATCTTGACCCCATTTAAACAAATTATTGATTATGAAAATTGATATATACAAAAGGTCACATAGAAATTTACCAAAATAAGTCATTTACCATGACAAAGAGATGAAAAGTAGTTAAAGAAACATTTTATTAAGAAAACACTGGACTTACTTATCTAATAGAAATGTGGCAGCCAAGGGCAATACTGGTTTAAAACATAAATTTTTTGTCTTAAAATGTTAGCATGAAGGATGACAATTATAATCCTCACAAAACAGAGAGAGATAGAGGAGAAAGTAAAACCAGTCTAGAGAAAATTTGGTGAAAGATCTAAGTGAAATCATTCTGAGAGTATTAAGAAATGAAAATGGAAGTAGAACAAATAGAAGGAAAATGAAGAAGATCTGCAAAGGATGGTAATACATTTTTTTTTTGCCCTTAAGTAAAGTAGAACCATCCACTCACAATCTAGCATCACAGCACAAGATGTACTCCTAAAGGAAAAAAAATGACACTAAGGATTAAAAAGACAGGAAAGGCAAATGGATAAGATTGTGTGTACATAGAGATCTACACTAAAGGTAACACAATTGTGAGGGTATTGTGGGATCAATTCATAACAAAAATCTAAAGAAGAGAAAGATATTGAAAACCTCACCCTTTATTAATACTGAAAACGTCAAGTGAGAAAATATCAATGCCTATTGACTTTTATGTATACTTTCTATATAAAAATTTTATGAGAATAATCATATATCGAGGGAATCTTTGATGAGACTATTAATAGGGACCAAGTATGCTTTTGTAGGAAATATGGCCAGCAATCTGCATCTTTAACATCACACAAATGACTGAAAAATGCAGAGAATATAGGTATTTATTATTTTCTTATTTCATAGCATTTGACTTAACAAAACAAAGCAATTCCTTAAAGATTCTCATTCAACAAGGTGCCTCTCATTCATATCAAAATCATTCAAGATTTCCTGAAAGACATAGCAACAGAGATAACCTTCCAGCTCTGAATTCTATGATCAAATGGGGGTAGTTTTCTGTGAAATTTTATACTTCCTATTCCCTCGTTTGGATACTATAAAATTATAATCAGTTTGAAAAACAATTTCTTCTACTAAACTTCTACTTTCACTACTCATTGTAGTTTGGAGGAAGCCTTGAGTTCCTGAAGGCTAGTCCAATGAAGCACAAATTTGGCAGGTTCTATCAAACTGGACCCAAGCAATGGACTGTTTATTTAGGACTATTTTCCAGGGCCTAGCTCAAGGACAGAGATACTTAACCACAATAAGATTGGACACCATACGATATTGGGGGCACTCATGAATTTGGTTGTTGTTTAGTTGTTTCAGTCATGTTCTTCATGACCCCATTTGGAGTTTTCTTGGCAGAGAAATTGGCATGGCTTGCCATTTCCTTCTCAAGATCATTTTACAGATGAGGAACTGAGACAAACAGGGTTAAGTTACTTGCCCAGGGTCACACAGCTAGTAAGTATCTGAGGCCAGATTTGAACTCAGGAAGATGAGTCTTCCTGACTTCAGGCCTGGCACTCTATCTACTGTGCCACCTACCTGCCCAAATTCATGAATAGTGATTCCATTAAGACATGAAAACTTTGGAGAGGTTGTGATTTACATCAGTGGGAGGAGTAGCCAGTATCAATCAATTCTTCAGAATTGCGAAAAATACTTGGTTTGTGGATTTTACCACCTGACTCAGTCTCCATTTGAAAATTTAAGAGCAAATTGTGGACCCTAATTACATCAACCATATTTTCTTTAATCAGTTGGATGAACTGCACAATCACAGCTTTTTGGTGATGTATACAATTCTTTAAGTAATTATAATCTGATATAATTGTTATTGAATTTTTAAAAGTGATTATGGTAGAAATTCCATGCATACACCTGTGAAATTGAAACTTGATACCCCACTTTGTTTTGTATTATTTATTAATTGAGAATTATATCAAATCACTGAAATTAATATTTATTGATTATTTTTGGACTTGATTACATAGGTTTCAGTGGTAGAGTTTGTAAGAGTTTAATTTCCCTATTCCTATGGGAATCCAACACAAAGTCTTGAATCTGTGAGCTTTTGCTGACTTTGGGGGAATGTGAGTCAACTTGGTCATAGGATGTTTGCCCACCATAAGACTTTCCAGAACATGTTATCTATGTTTTTCCCCTCGTTGTGAGTTTTGAAAATCCCTTCTTTGAGTCAAACTAAATGTAAGCCCACCCCCTATCTTTCTGTTAGACCAATCACAGCTTTAGTTCAGTTTGCATCACTGGAACTTAAATAACTAAGAGTATAAAAGAGTTGCTCTGGCTATCAGATTCGTGTTTGTCTACGGAGGAGCCCATTGATCACATTTACTGGCAATTGCTAGTCTTACTAATAAATTGATCATACTGGGACCTTTGTGCCTCAGTTTCTCTTTATCACAGCTTTTTATCATGACATGCCAAAAAGAGTTTTGCCATGACTTCTACAGCTGTACTTCAAAAATAATGCTAAAAATATCAATCTGGATCCTTGGAGTCATTGGATCTTAATATAGTTACTCTTATCAGTGGCATGGGACATTAAGAGGAATGCTTTGTTTTGGGTTCAAGGGACGGGGTTCAAATCCTGACTGCTGCTATTATCTATGAATGTTTAGGAAAGCTACTTATTCCCTCTGAACTTCAGGCATGAGGTTGGACAGTGTAGTCCAATGGAATGAGCACTAACTGGTGAGTTAGAAGAGTCCAGCTCACCTTCCATCTCTGACACCCACCATCTGTGTGACCTTGGTCAAGTCACTTAACCTCAATTTCCTCACCTACAAAATGAGGGGGTTGGACTAAAAAGTCCCTGAATCCTTTTGTAGCTCTAAATCTATGGTCTTATAACCAGCTGATTTCTAAGGCCCCTTCCAGCTTTGCCTCCATGATTCAATGACCAAAATACCTCTAGCACTAAATTCACTTCAACTGCCTCTAGTATCAACAGAGGCCCATGGTCATTTTGAAGCAGTTACATTCATTATATGGTTCAGAAAGTAAAAATATCACAGGAAGAAAAAAAAAATCTCTCACATATTTAACACAATTTTACCAAGCTAAATGCTTGAGTTTGTATAATGAGCACAGATGAAAATATGTTATTCTATTCACATGGCAACTTTATAAACCATATTGATTGTGCCTTGCCTAAATGATTAGGTCAGCTCTACATAGACAGATTCAAAGGACAAGCAACCCTTTCACACATCTAAGACTCTGTCCAAACTGGGGACAGGGGATGTTAGTCAGGCCTGGAAATTGATTATGGTGGTGATGAAGATGATGGTTGAGGTCAACAATATAAAGGCAATAAAGTCATTCTGAATCATTGCTATATATCCCTTATGCCCCGATTAGTGTGAATAATGAATCCTCTAAAATGGTCACATGTATTCCAATTCCCACTATTTCAAGTTATAATTAGGTAAAATAAGCTAATTGGTTGAAGATTAATGGAAACACATAGTACAAAATTGAATGATGTGACAACTTTAGAGGATTCATAATTCATACTAATTGGGACTTGCTCTATTATCTGTCTATCTATCAATCATCTATCAGTCATCTGCACACATTATATACATATAATATCAATGATGTGGTAGTTTCTATGTAGTTACATATATGTATGAATTTATGTATACATACACACATATATATATATAATTCAAAGAATTATGTTTGTTCTCTCCTTTCCCCCCCACAGAACAATATTGCAGTCTCAGAAGTAGCTCAGTATAGTCAATAGAAGGCCAGGCTTGGAATTAGGAAGACCTCCAACCTCTGAAGCATAATGGCTATTTAACTATGGGCAAGTTATTTAATTTCTCATTGCCCCCAGGAGACTTTCTAAGATTTGTCACATGAAAGTATGTGTGTATATGTATATATATATACATTTCAAAAGCCTTAGGGCAGTTTTAAGCTATTAAAGCTTAACATCTGATATGTATATATGTGTGGATATTTATATATTGTATATACATACATATACAAATATATGCATATACTACATATACATAGTAAATATATATGCACATAGTAAGTCCTTAATTCTTGTTGACTTCAAATATGTGTGTGTGTGTGTATGGGTTTTGAAGTCTTTGTAATCCCTAGTGCTTAGCATAATGCCTAGAACATAGTAGGTATTTAATAAATGCTTGTTGATTGACTAATTGATAGTTGGAAACAAAATATTAATCTATTCCTATTTGAAAAATGAAGAAATTGAAGTTCAAATAGGATAAGTGACTTGCTTAAGATTATATAGCTAGTCAGCAAAGTATATATTATTATGATTAATAACAATACTAATTTTTGTTGTTCTATCATTCAGTTGTGTCCAATTCTAAGTGACTCCATGGATATTGTGCATGAGTTTGTTTGTTTGTTTGTTTGGCAAATATATTGGAGTGGTTTATGATTTCCTTTTCCAGTGTGGCCCTATTTACAGATGAGAAACTGAAGCAAATAGAAGGTAAGTGACTTGCCCAGGGTCACACAACTAGTAAGTGTCTGAGACTCGATTTGAACTCAGTTCTCCCTGACTCCAGGCCTGGTGCTCTATCCTCTATACCACCTAGCCACCCAATGATAGTAATGTTTAACATTTATACAATAGTTTAAGGTTTACAAAGCACTTTATAGAAATGTGTGTGTGTGTGTGTGTGTGTGTGTGTGTGTGTGTATGTATGTAAAATCTCATTTGATCTTCACAACAACCTTAAGATACAGGTACTTTTCTTATCTCCCTTTTACACATAAGGAAACTGAAACTGAGAGATTAAGTGCTTGCCCAAGGTCATATAGCTGGTAAGTGTGTGAGGAAGAATTCAAACTCAAATCTTCTGACTAGATCACACTGTAGTCTCCTACCTGCCAGCCCTTATGTACTTCATTAGACTGTCCTGATGGGAAAACTTTTGATAATGAGGCAAGCTTGAAAAAACTGTACAGAAAGAATGACTCTGCACTGTGCAGATTGTTGCAGATCATTACATTTCACTTTCAAGAACAAATCTCTTAGGCTTATGAAAACTAAAGGAAAAAGCAGATCTCAACTCTTTGGGAGATGAAATTATTAGTCAAAGAATGTTAGATATTCAACATACTAAAATCCATGGAATGTTTACTGAATTTTGCATATTTTTCATATATGACTTAGATTTCTGTTTTGTGTTTCGTCATGTTTCTGCTTGAGCAACAGAAATGAAGGAACAGCAAAGTTAAAAAAAAATCAAATATGGCAACTCTTTTAAATAGTACAATTACGAATAGAGTCTTACTCCTTGATGGAGACCCGAACAGCAGGACACTTCTGGAAAGAGTATACCTGGGTCAAGTTCTATAGTGTTTGCCGAATTGGCAAGTGTGGATGCTGGAAACTCTTCCCTCTCCCATACATAAAAGTAAATGAGAGAGATGGCAATGTGAGTCTCTCTGATTTGGTGATGTGAATTAACCAAGAGTATATATCTACCTAGTTGGTTTACAAGTCCTTAAAAACTGAATGGGAATAACAAAAAAAAATATTTTCTAGGTCTACAGTATAATGAAAAGAGAAGGAGACAATAAATGGATTCAAATTTGTTTAATCTTGACCATATGTGTGGTATGATGGAAGGATACTTAGAGAGGGAGCTTAAAGACCTGGATTCTAGGTCCAATTCTACCACTAAGTAGCTATATGAACTTGGCCATGTCCCTTGGCCTTTTTTGACCTTGGTTTTGTTCATTTGTAAAATGAAGGGGTTGGATAAGAACAATCATAAATTAATTAATATGTATTTATTAGGTGATTACTATTTGATCTCTAAATTCATTTCCAGTTCTAGAATGTCAAATTAGAAAATCAGAAAGTCTAGAAAGTCAGTTAATCTCCCTCAGCTTCAGTTTCCTCCTTCTGTGTGTAATGGGGCTAATAATACCTTCCCAATCTCAAGATAACCTGAGGATAAAATAAGATTGTTTGGGGGGTGGGGTTGGGGGTAGGTGGTCCAGTTCTTTGGTTTCATTGGTCTAGGGAGTTCCTAGTAAGAAACTTCTCCTCAACTTACATTGTTAGAGAGGTTTGTTGGGCACTGAAACATTGATTTGCCCAGTATGTGCAGGGCTTGTATTCAGTTTTTTTCTGGCCTCAAGGCTACTACTCAATGACTAAGGTAAAAAATAGGAACATGCTTTCAAAAATTTGAAATTTCTATATGAATACACATTTATTTTGATACAATAATAAAAATCTTTTTTTAATGGTTCGGTTCATAGAAATCATTTACTTTGCCTCCTTCCTTATGCAGAGTAGGAGAGCTTGTAAGAAAAAATATCTGTTCTGTTTCACTCACCAACTTCAGAGAAAGGTAAGACTTTATTTCTATTGAGATAATATGTTCCTTGAGTTATAGTATATGGAGGGCTATATAGAATACCTTAAAGTTTGGATGCTATCACATGAGAGTTAATAATTAAATCGTGTATTTAGGATAGGGATAGCCTAAGCAGTAATTGGTGAATCTTCGAAAAGATTTCTTCTTCCTGTTTTGAAACAACATATGAATCCCATACCCTCTCCTTTACACGCCAGTCCTGATCTATAATGAGCTTCTATATTCCATTATATCTATATTAATACAGATAATCAATTTATCTTCATAGTTCACTCCATCTATCGTCTATCTATCTATCTATCTATCTATCTATCATCTATCAACTATCTTACAAGTAGTTAGTTTGATATCCTTGTAGATATTTAGTTTCAATGCTCCATTGTGTCTTTATATATATGTATATACATCCTGTTATTCTGTATGACCTAGTGATTTATATATGGGACTACCTCTCTAAACAGAACAAAGACGGGAAGATGAACACCCTTTATTGACGTAAGGACTATACATGCATGGAAACAAGCCTATATTTAGCTTTAGTGCATGCAGTTTAGGAGTGGGGGACACGTTGGAGACTAATCTTTGCTCTAAGAAGTGATGCTGTCTTCCTGGGCATGACACCCCCCCCCAGTCATTGAGACAATAAGAGGGGTAGTTCAAAACAAATTGGCAGAAGGCTTTGTCTTAACTTTATGGCTTAAAATACTTCCTGGTTGGTTTAATGAGTTTTCTATGTACCCCAAAGTTCTGTATCTTTGGGCCCATAGAATCAACTGAACTGCTGATTGGGCATGAATTTATAACTATGTATCATTTCTCCTCTATCTCCATTACATGATTCAGTTCTTGTGGTAAGTGTGCTTTCCCTAAACCTTAAAAAAAAAACAGGTCTCATGGGACAGATAGGGAGAGTGCCAGAGTCTGCCAGAATTCAGCCACAAAAGACAAAACACCATATCTTCCAAGTTCCTGTTCTTTTTTTTTTTCTTCCCCAGTAGAGTTAATTATATGTTCTTGCCTGACTTATGAGACTTGTCTGAGAACTTTGTGCAGTCAAGGGTCATTTGTTCGGTTGCAAGATACTTTTATTTTGCAATCTATCTCTGTAAAATTTAAGGGTTCTGTGATGCCTTAGGGCAAATTATAATCTATTCTTTTAAGTCCAAGTTTATCTGTGGGATTGGATATAGTTCAGTGTGGTACATTGCATGCTGCATTACCCTTTGAGGCTCATTATTTGATAGGAAACAGATGTCAAAATGGAAAAGATCATTTTTCTTCAAAACTGATAACATGACTTTCCTGAGTTAAAAGGAGACTGCTTTTTTAGTAGTTGCTACTCCTACATGGAGGGAAGGATGGTGGAGAAGAGAAAGTTGCCTGTGAGTTAAGAGTTGCCCCAGATTTTATCCAAGGGGGAAAGGTCAGTAATATATCCAGTCTCATTCTTCTTATTTATATAGGGGTGAGTGGTCTAACATAAACATGTGGCCAATCTCTTTTTACTTGAAAGAGGATACAGGGTACATGAGCCTGATTTAAAAAAAAATCCTCTCACTAATGGGCAAAAGTGATCTTGGATCAGCTTACTACATAATAAAGCACATGTTTTGATCAAGTCCCAGAGTTGGAAAAGGATCCTCAGAACTTACCCAGCTGTACCAATACCTAAGAATATTTACACCATCCATTTAGTGGGGTGGAGATGAGCTAAGAAATGTACTGTTGTAGTGATTCTTCCTAGTGCTTTGTAAGTCTATCCACCCAATGTCATGCTAAGGGTACCAGTCTTTTTCTGACTCTCATGACTGCTTGAGTGGTATAGAAGAAAAAAAAACTGGCTCAAGAATCAGAAGATCTGGGTTCAAATTCTAGGTCAAGGAGTTTAACGTTTCTAGGCCTCAGTTTCCAATTATAAAATGATAGGATTGAACCAGAAGATGATTTTTCCAGCTCTAAGTTTTGCAACTTGGTTATTATTATCAATATTATTATTATCATTAGGCAATGTTTCCACTAAATTGTTTATTCTATTCAACTGGGTCCATCTAGAGTATTTAAGAATGAAGAATATTATTCCCTTTTTCAGCAAGTAAATGAGTATATTACTAAGATCCTTGTAGGTTAGGAGTCCACCATATTATAAAATCTTTGTGAATCAGGTAAAGAATGTATATGTGTAGAGTTGATACACAGAACACAATTAGGAACCACGTATATTCCCCTGACACCAGGTCATGATTATGAGAATTAGAATAAACCCCAAAGGTTTCAGGGCATTCCATTGTGCCTCTTTAAACAAAAAAAAAAAATTGGCTGTTTTCACAGATTGATTTTATTTGATTAAAAAAAATACTTTCCCCACTGAAAGTTCTTCAAAAGAAAAAAAAAACTAACTTTGAACTTTCATTTCATGGAAAAATGTTTTATCAAATAAAATCAGTCTGAAATACTGTTGTCAGGTCCTGAAGTTCAGTCCCATTCTTTCATCTCACTGATTTATTTGAATAGTTCGATTTGTTTTAAATAAAAGTGACTTTGAATACAAAATTATTTTTTATCTTTTTTTTTTGTATAGATGCTTTTCATGCATATGGGATCCCCACAGCTCATCCAAAGACAGCCAGACAGAATGAATTTTATCTCACTGTTATTGTGATGTGGCTGTGGTGGGCAATCTCATCTCATCAGGATACAATTGCAGTAAAGAGAGCTAAGTGGATGTCATGCAATTGCTGAAAGATAATAAACTGAAATGAGCCCCCAAAGCAATCTTTCTAATACAAATCAAAAAGTTAAGTTGCAGTGATCTGAAAACAGAATTTCAGAAAGTGCCTGATCCAGAAAAAACTTGATAACAGTTTAGTTTACTTGTTTTGTTGTTGTTGTTGTTTAACACACCTGGAAGGTATGTGCCTAATTAAGGACTTCCCTAGATGCAAACACTCAGTGTCCCATAGTAAAATAATAAGTGCAAAATTCAATGAGGAGACTGGACAAGAGCAAGATGCCCTGCCCCCTGGTGACTTGAACTTCTTTCTTCTAAATTAAATGCTATTGATTGTATGTGTGCTAGTTCTTTATTTCTTTATTCGCGGAAAAAAGGAGCTCCAAATTTTACTAAACTGATGGAAAGATAAAATGGGTCTTAGGTACCCAAATAAAAAGTGACTGATACTGTTAATCCTTAATAATACTTCAATGGCTCCCTATCACCTCCAGGATCAAATATAAAATCATTTTGTCATTTAAAGACATTCATACTCCAGCCACCTCCCCCTTTCTAGTTTTCTTACACTTTATGCCCCATAGTCTTCAATCCAGTGACCCAGGCCTCCTTTCTGTCACATTATCATGGATGGAAGCAGGTAGGGAAGGTTCTAGGACAAAGAGAGAGTTAGCTAGAGATCCAAGAGAAGAAAATTGGGAGTTAAGCAAGACCCCTATAGCTTCCAAAGATCAAAGGCAGTTCAAAGAATTTGTAATCATAAGGTTGAGGAACAACCTAAGGACCCTATTCCAAATGTAAGAACACCAGCAGCCTGGTGGAATTGTTCCCTACAATTCTTAAAGGACTAGTATTCCAGCTATTACCACTTGATGGTAATTATTGGTAGAGATGGGGAGATAACATTTTAGTAAAGCACTTTTCTGACAATGGAAAATAGAAAACATTCTTTCTGTTTTCTCTGCCATTCTTTTAACCTTCAAAGAGACTCACTTATGACTCAGTGCATAATTTTTATATTTTGGAGGTGAAAAAATGTTTAGCCATACTTTGTATTCTGTTTTGTAACTTTATGTCACAAAAGAATGTTGTCACATATATTTTAATGCTTAAATGGAGGAATTAAACTAAATGTTTCTGTATAAATGCTAGTGCAATTAACTACAAATTTGTTTCTGATAGATTTGTATGATTATGAAAGGAAATAATTTTTAGAGAAAGTTTTTTTTGAAAAACTCTCTCTCAAATATGTTCCCATTCTATTCACAGGCTCCATTTTTATCTTTTTATCTATTCCAGAAATAGCCACTGTTGATAATCAGATATCTGTTCTTTTCAAGAGATGGTCCAGTCCTTGGAAATCCATACAAGGCAAGCCACATAAGCTAAACAAGGTTTATTCTATGCCATAACACAGAGTAAGCAGTGTGTGTGTGTGTGTGTGTGTGTGTGTGTGTGTGTGTGTGTATACCCATGTGCAAATTTGATCTTTCCAAGGGAAACATAAAGGCTTACTGAACTCTAGGCAATCTCCATTCATTTCCCTAAATCAAGAGTAGACATCTATGGTGCCTTTCCTTCTGGTTTCCATTCAGTGAGGCAGCCCTCATACTCATTATCTCCATCTCATAATTGAACCTTCTACAAAGGAATAGTTGTGGTCTTTGCCTGACTTATACTCAGTAAGTTTTTGCCTGGTTGGGCTTCGTATCACTTCCTAAAAAATGACTGAGGTTTACCATAATTTGACATTGCTATTCTTACTATTCAGCTCAAGAACCATTGCCAGATGCCATTCAAGGAAATGTTGCTGCTGACTGTCATGAAAGCTTTTACCTATGGTAATTCTATTTCAGTGCCACACTTAGTCCTGATAGCAATTTGTTGAAATGAATAGAAATGATCTTCCAAAACATTCACATTCTCATTCTCTCTCTCTCTGTGTCTCTTTCTGTCTGTCTCTCTCTGTCTCTCTCCAAGCAGCATCTACATAAGCTAATTTTACAAACAGCAATCTCAAGGTTAGCCTTATAAATGCCATTAAGTGTATATATAAGTATTTTAAAGTAAATTAGGGATATAACCTTTTTTTTTATTCAAGTCTTTCTTCGTGACTTGGAATTGATCCTGTCTCAAAGACAATGGGAGTGGAGCCCAAGTTTTAGCATGTCCAACCAAGCTAGAAATACTTCAAATACAATTCTGACATAAACTTTTCCAAGGGAAATCCTAACTTAGGAGAGGGTCATCCTCATAAAGCCAGACATGCTGTGATGGATGTGTTTTGACCATAGCAGCTTCTGAAACCATCTACTAAATTGTGGAGGGGTTATGATCACACCAGCAAAACCTTGCCTCTATTGAAGAACAATGAAATGGAGGATTAATCCTGATAAAATATAATATAGAATGAAAGGATTGTTTCAGTTTTGTCTTTGTGTCTCTACTCCTGAGCAAAAAGGAATAGGGATAAGGATAGAGACTGGATCTGTGATTTCTTTGGCATAGAGAATCCCCAGGTGAGGAAATTCCCTCTTATCAATGCAAGTAGATACATTCCATGCAACTTAGAGTCTTAATGAGTTGCCTATCTGAAGCAGTTAGAGGTTAAATGATTTGTCCAGGGTCACATAGAGAGTATGTATAGAGGACTCCAACTTTTCCTGCCTTCGAGGCCAACTCTCCCTCCACTACATCTATATCATCCATTTCGCCACTTGGCTCATAATAAATATTTGTTGCTTGCTTGACAATAATTGGTAATAGATTTAGTGGAATTATAGGTATTTCCATAAAAATGGAAATATTTAAGGTATCAGACAGTTAATGTAATGGCAGGCAAAATCAACCATAGATTGGACTGGTACCTGAAGTTAAAATACCTAGAGGAAGGTTGGGTAGATGCTGCACAGGGGAAAACACAGTCTACAGTATAAAAAAGGGACACATGAATTAAAACCTACTGGTTTTAATTTAAAGTATTTATTATTATATATTAATATATTAAATTATTATTATTTAATTTAAAACCACACCCATTAATTGACTGATTGATTTACTCATTGATTCCTTCATTTATTAATTCATTCCAGGCATTATCCCCCAAATGGTGAGAACATCATTCCATCGAAGTGTTGATTGCTTTCTAGGTAGGCTGAAAATTTTCTAGTGTAACATAACGACAACAGAAAGAGTGGTGGATTTAGAGTGAGAGAACTTGGCTTTGAATTCTAGTTCTGCCACCTTGGGCAAGTCATCTAACTTCTGCTTCTTCACCAGTAAAACAGTCCTTTCCAGTTAGGTGGTGCCATAGCTATAACACTGGGCTTGGAGTCAGGGAGACCAGAGTTCAAATCTAGCCTCAGACATTTACTGGTTGTATGACCCCGGGCAAGTCACTTAACCTCTGTTTTGCCTCAGTTTCTTCAATTGTAAGATTATAACAGCAGGTACCTACCAGGGTTATTGTGAGAATCAAATGAGATAATATTTGTAGAGCACTTGGCACAGTGCCTGGCACATGGTAGACATCATATAAATATTTATTCCCTCTCTACCCTTCCTTCAAGCTTTAAATCTATGATACTGTAAACTACAATCTTCTTCAGAGTATGCCAGAGGCAATTTTTACTACAGGAATGTTCTGTTTGGAACAAAAATTTCACCTGGGATGTGTGCAAAGGAGAAGATGACTATTCATAAGCCTTCTTACATGCCAGAGTTTTTGTTCCACCCAATGCTTGCAATGAGGATAGGTAAGTTTTCTGCAGACTGTGGTTCTGCAGCAGCTAAATGTTTAAAAGGAGGATTATGTATGTCAAACATACTGAGTTTGCCACCAAAAGCTAATTTCTTATTTTCATTCCCATAGTCAGGCAGTGCTTTGCTTCTCTGCCTGTTTCCTTTCCTGTATCTTACAAATATGCCTGCCTCAGACACTTCCTAGGTGTGTGACCCTGAGCAAATCACTTAACCTCTTTGAGACTCATTTTCTTCACCTATAAAATGGTGATAATAATAGCACCCACCTCATTGGCTTAATGTGAGGATCAAATGAGATAACATATAAAGAGCTTTGCAAACCTTAAAGTGCTATATAAAAGCTAGAGATAATAATAATAAAAATAGGATAATAATAATGATTATTAACCTATGTGCTGGAAATAGGCAAGACAAGAAAATGAGAAGATACAGTTGATAGGCAACTGAGGGGATATTCAGGCTGAATTATCCCAATGGATATCTAGGCATTTACCTCACAACCCCGAGGATAATATTTATTTTTGTTGCTGATATTGCTATACTTCTCCATTTGGCATCTGCTGTTTTTAGAAATCATGAACTCTCAGAGTAGGAATGATCCTAAGAGGCCATTTAGCTTAACTGGTCCTGAACAGGAAATCCCTCCACGGAATCATCCCCGTCCCGCTAATGCACCTCTCCCCCTCCACCCTGAAATGGTCATTTCGTCTCTGTTTCACTCCTTCATTCCTTTCTAGGCTCTTCTTCTGGCTCTTTGGACCTGACTTTAGGAAGATGACCTAGTCCTGTGGCCCCTTCCTCTGACTGGTCAGTTCCTTTTACATTTTAAGGAAAAGTGTCTAGGCTAGTCAGCCATGTTCATTCTTTCATTCCTTTCTGGACTCCTGACTCTACAAACTTCTTTCTCTACCATGTCCCACACAGATATTCCCCTGCTCCCTTTAAGCTTATTTTAATGTTTTATCTTCATTATAATGTAAGCTCTTTGAAGGTGGAGACTGTGTTTATTTTTCCCTGTATTTATACCCCAGCATTTAGCACAATGCCTGGAATATAGCAACCACTTAATAAATTTTTTGACTTGAAGAGCTCCAGGATAGAGCATCCACTTGCCTCCAGAGGCAGCCCATTCCACTTTTGGGTAGGACATAATCATTGGGACATTTTTCATATCAAATCTGAATTCATTTCTAGGCAAATTACACTCATTGCTCCTTGTTCTGCCCTTCTAGGCCAAGATAAACACATCTGATGCCTTTTTCACATGACCTTCAAGTACCTAATGACAGCAACATTTCTCTCCTAAGTCTTATCCTATACTGGATCTCCAATACTTGGAGATCTATTACTGCATAAATAGAGTATCTCCCTTTCATTCTCTATTATTTCCTAGTTGTGCATGAGAGGACTTCCCCTTTCTCACCTCCTACCCCATTAATCCCAATCAATAAAACTAATGCTTAGTGAACAGAGGACTGTCTCAGCTCTTCCCCCCTACCAAATGCAGTACAGTGTGCTGGTTAGATAATGGAGGGCTGTGCTAACTGTCCTTCCCTCCCAAGGACTTTACAATCTAATAGAAATGAAACAGAGACATAAAAATGGTAAGAGCCTTCCCTTTGGAGTCAGAGGAACCGGGTTCAAATTCCACCTCTACTACTACCTGTGTGGTCTTAGGCAAGAACTTTCTTGGGCCTCATTGTCTTCCTTGGTAAAAAGAAGGAATTAGACTAGATGGCCTCCAAGATCTCTTCCAACTCCTGATCTATGATCCTCCCACATGTAATTAGGAAATATTAGAGAATGGAAGTGTTGAAAGTTATGTTGACTCAGTTACACATTGTTCCCAGCCCTGTTTATCAAACAGTGTTGGGGGAAGCTCTGGTGAGAAAGGAGACCCCACGCCTGCAATTTCTTATCACCTGCTGTTTGTCGTGTACCCCTACCTGAAAATCATCTCCTGTTTGCTACCTTGGGGAGGAATGGAGATGTAAGGGCCCAGCCCCTTTTGCTGAGGTGAACCTATCTGCATTATCTTAAAGTTACCTATAAAAGCTGTCCCTACCTTGAAGCCATAGCAATTAGCCAGTCAATGTGTTGCTACTTTGATGTACTTATAATAAAATTCTTTTAATTCTCTTTGTCCTGAGTTTTGCCTCCTTCATCAGGGTAAAAGCCCAAATGAAGAATTTTCCTTTCAACAAAAGGGACATACTATATTTATACAAAAACAACTAATATTTACATAGGAATTAATGACTTGAAAGTGTTTTTCTCACATTTTCTACTTTTTCTAAAAAACATCAGAGTCTATGTCCCTTTTCCTTCCAGGTCTATTATATTCCTTAATTTTTAATGTAAACAGTTCCCACAACTATCACAAACACTGCATCTCTGCAATGAAAAGATCACTGTTTTCTTTGTCCTTAGGGAGTGGGCAATGATTCTTTGACACGATGACTAGTGAGTATTTGTAAAAAGAGATGCATAGCTCAAGGCAATTGCGCAGCCATCTAGGTTCAAAAATCATTGAATGGTGAGTGATGCTCATTGGGCTTAAGCATAGATTTGCTCAGATTCTGAGGAGGACTCCCTAGACTGAAGCACAGAATTTTAGAGTTTGAAATAGGGATGGCCTTCCAGTTCATTTGGTATCAGAAAGGCATCTCTATGCATCCCTATGCAGCAACATCTAGTCTCTGTTTAAGAGCTTCCATTGAGGGGAAATCCTACAGATTCCTAAGTCAGCCATTGCCTTGGATGAGATGTGTAGACACACGAGGATTTCACAAACTTTGTAAATGTTTAATGAGATAATGTGTTAGAACATAAATGTTTTATTTGTCTACATATGCTTCATTTTTGTGTTTTAAAACACAAGTTTCTTTGAAAGCTTAAAAAATTTAGATGTCAAAATTCTATGGTTTAATCTATCCTAATTAGCTGATAAAACAAGGATCTGGGTCCAACAAGTTTCTCCAAAAAGATGGTGGGGAAAAGGTTTTGTGTGTGTGTGTGTGTGTGTGTGTGTGTGTGTGTGATGCTAATTAAACATTTTTCCTCTAGGATACTTTTTATCTCCCCTCTCAACCAATCCTCTTTCTTCCCCCAAGTCTAAACCAGTTCAGACCCTAGGACTTTCTTCCCTGCCTGCTTCCATTCTTTTTTAATGGACCAAACTAGGTAAACTTCTTTCTCTAATAGGGACCCAGTACTGAGTTGTTAGAAATTGTTTACCTTGTGTAAGCAATTTGTCCTAGTCCAGATCTCTTAGCTTTGCAGATATACCTCATTAAAATTGCTGTTCTAAGCAGAACAGGCAGTTTGAGACCTCAGAAAGAGTTAACTGTCTTCTAATCTGTGCAATTAAATGCATTACATGGCTGAGTTTAGAAAACAAGCCTCTGTGTGGACCATCTGGCTAACAAGCTAATGGGTTTAGCAATTCAAGAATTCTGTACCGGTAATTTCAGACTTTGCACTCATCTGGAAGTTCCATATCCTCCTACCAATTGTGACTCAATACAAAGAGGAGTGCTTATCACAGTTTTAATCCGCTGGAGTGCTAATTTTAAGTAAATACACCTCAGTCTCAGCCTGGAGAAGTCATTTCACAGAGGTATAATTCTAATGGGCTTTAAAGAGCTGGGCAAGAAAGTATCACTATCTTTAATTAAATGGACCATGTACGACACGAGGGTCCTTGTGATTGACTAAAATGCCTGCCAATTTGATGAATACCGAAGCACTAAGCCTGTTTTAAAATCTAGGAGAGGATGGAGGCTGGGTCAAATGAAATCCCTTGCCATCAGGCCTCATAGCCCCAGCTATTTAGGATATGGCTTTCTACCAGTGCCTGGAGGAAAGACAAGCATCTCAAAGCAAGCACTCGGCCTTGAAGTCAGGGTGATAACAATTCTCAGGTGAGCTAATGTGTGTTAGGCATTTTGAAGCTATAAAAAGTGCTATATAAATGGGAGATGCATATGCAGGCTGGGATGCAAAATAGCCTGTAGTCCATACACTTCCGTGGGACTCATGGATTTTCTTTTAAATTTTTATCTGTATTTAAATATAATTGATTTCCTTTGTAATACTATCTATTTTTTATTCTTTTAAACAATTATTCTGAGATGGGGTTAATAGGGCAACCAGTCTGCCAAAGGAGTCCAAAGAAGCAAACAAATAAAAAAGTTAAGAACCCCTAGACTAAGGATAAGAGGTTTCCACTCTGACTTAATAAAATAATTTTCTAGCTAGAAAAAACTTTACTTTAAACAAGTTGTTTCCATATAGTAATCACATATAGGCCACTGAAAATCACAACAGCTTAATGAAAACAACAACAGCCAGCATTTACTGAATGCTTTTAGGTTTGCAAAGCACTTTAAAAACACCTCATTTCTTCCCTCACAACAATGCTGGGAGGAAGGTACTATTATTATCCCCATTTTACAGGTAAGGAAACTGAGGTAGACAGAAGTTAAATGACTTTCCCCAGGGTCACATAGCTAGTAAGTTTCTGAGCCAGATTTGAAGACAGATCTTCTTGACTTTAGATGGCAAGCTCCCTCCACCCTGCCATCTAACTGCCCAAAATAGAAGAGACTTAAGATCCTGCCAAAGAAATGTATTGAATAAGAAAACCCATCTATCTGCCTGCTATTCCTCTCCTGTTTCTCAGCCTTTTTGCAATGACTTTTTTTTTTTTTGGCTAGGCAATGGGGTTAAGTGACTTGCCCAAGGTCACACAACTAGTAAGTGTTATGTGTCTGAGACCAGATTTGAACTCAGGTCCTGCGGGATCCAGAATTGGTACTCTATCCTTGCAATGACTTTTGACCTCATCTCTCACTGAAACTGTTCCCTATAAAGTCACCAATGATTTTTCAAGTGCCAAATCCAATGTTTTTTTTGTTTTCCTCAGTCCTTTTTTTTTTTTTTTTTTTTTGGTAAGGCAATTGCGGTTAAGTGACTTGCCTAGGGTCATACAGCTAGTAAGTGTCAAGTACCTGGTCTGAGATCAGATTTGAACTCAGGTCCTCCTGACTCTAGGGCTGGTGTTCTATCCACTGTGCCACCTAGCTGCCCCTATAGTCCTTATCTTTTTTTACCACAATGTGGCACTTGACCCTGTTGACCATCCTGTTATGAAATAGTAGAAAGAGTATTTCTGACCTATGAAGGAAGACGCTATCTATATCCAGAAAAAGAACTTAGAAGAATGCGTAGAATAATTTTACATATACATACTTGATTTTACATGTATATGTGTGCATACACACACATACATACACACATATATGATTTTACATATTTGTGTCAAATGGTAGACATCTCTAGGGCAGGGGGGATGAGAGGGAAGAAATAAAGGGAAAAAAAGAGAGTTACATGATAAATATTTTTATGTATTTAAAAGGAATAACAAGTTATACATGATAGATTTGCAATTTCATGTGCAATAATCTTTTTTTCCCTATGCTACTATGTTATGGAAATGCTTATTTTATTTCTTAAGAATAAAATAAAAAAAAGAAAGAGTATTTCCTCTGGAATCCAAGTTCAACCTAGACCTCTATTCCTTACTACATATGTGACCTTTTGCAATTCATTTAATCTTCTTGAGCTTTAGTTTCTTCATCTGTAAAATGAGTGTGTTGGATTAAGTATCCTTTTAGATTTCTTCCAACTCTAAATCCATGGTCCTTTGATTTTTCTAGATACTCCTTAGCTATCTGGGTTTTCATAATACCGTTCTCTCTTATTTCTCCTCCTATATAACTGTTTGTTCCATTTCCTGTGCTGTTATAAACTATATCCTGTTCCTTAACCAAGAGCATACCCCAATGTTCTGTCCTATATCTTCTTCTCTTCTCTCTCTACCTTCTTTCTCGCAGTGATCTCTTCATCTTCTATGGGTTCAGTTATCATTCCTAGGCAGATGACTCCCAGATTTATAAATCTAGCATTAATCTTTCCCCTGAGCCCACATCACTATTTACCTGTTGGATAGTTCCCACTGGATACCCTATAGACAAAACAGAACTTATCTTCCACTACAAACCTTTTTCCCCCTAAATTCACTATTTCTGTGAAAGGGAATCATATTTCCTGTCACTCAGATTCACAACTCAGTTATTCTCAAATTGTTATACTCCCTGATCTTCTAGATCCAAACAATCCCCAAAATTTGTAAATTTTATCTTTACATCTCTTGTGCTCATCACCCTTTCTCCAGCTACCATCCCAGTAAGGGTCCTAATCACTTCTCTTTTGGATTATTATAATAGCTTACTAACTGGTCTCCTTGCCTCTAGCCTCTCCTTTCTCTATCCGTCTTCCCCCCAGGTATAAAACTAATATTCCTTTTTTTCTTTTGGCTATGCAATGGGGTTAAGTGACTTGCCTAAGATCACACAGCTAGCAAGTGTTTTGGGTCTGAGGGTGGATTTGAACTCAGGTCCTCTTGAGTCCAGGGCCGGTGCTCTATCCACTGTGCCACCTAGCTGCCCCCTAAAACTAATATTCTTACAGACCTGCTAGATATTTTTTCCAAGTATATTATACACTGCTACCTTTTATGCACTTTACTTTCCAGTCAAACTGGCTTATTTGCTGTTCCTAATACACGAAATCCCATCTCCTGTTTCTGTATCTTTGTACAGGCTGCATCCCATGTCTGGAATTCACTCCCTCCTCCCCTCCAACTCTCAGTATCCCTAGCTTCCATCAAAGCTCATACATAAGCCTATGCTTATTTCCATTCCCCTCCTCCCTAAGGGAGGGTAGTGTCCCCCTCCAAATTTATTTTTATATATTTTGTACTTACTTTTATGTATACAAAACAATAAATTCCTCATCAGGTCAGAGACTACCTTGCTTGTTTGTTTCTATATCTCTTTAGGAAACTAATTTTTTTTCGTCTACAAACAATCATTCTTTCTTTCCTGCCCAAAGGACTTCAGTTTGATTTTTACATTAAATCAGTGGGGTCTATTAGAGATTGCAGTGAAGAATGAACTGAAACTCATGACAGCTAGATCCTCATTCTGGCTCTGCTATTACTTACATGTGTAACTTTTGGAAGCTTCCTCATTTACAGAATGGAGAAGTTGGTATCTGCCCCAGCTAGCGTCTAGACAGGGTAGTTGTGAAAAAAAAATGAGATGATCCCCATGGAAATGCTTCCAAGTGAACAGAAGTACACAGCGAATGTGGTAATGCATCGTCTGTGTCAGTGCGTAATACAGACTATTAGGAACACTTTTTTGTTGTTTTAGTTCTCGTCAAAATCCTTCACCTGGTGCTGAAAGTTGTCCAGACATTGACTCCCACCTAGTTTTTCTTCAGTATTCTCTCTGTTCTAGTCACACTGGCAGCTAGCTATCCATCTTGCATAATATTTCATTTCCTACCCTCTGTGCACTTTCATGTTTTTTTCCTCTCCATCATTTTGGGGAATCCCTAGCTTTCTCCAAAGTACAGCTCAGGTATTACTTCTTATATGAGGCTTTTCTTGAGCCTGAGGCAGCTGGGTGATTCAGTGCACAGTGCATTGGAACTGGAGTCAGGAAGACCTGAGTTCAAGTCCTGCCCAAGGCACTTAGTAGCTGTCTGCCTCAGTTTCCCCAACCGAAAAATAGGGATTATAATAGCACCTACCTCACAAGCTTATAAGAATCAAGTAATACAGTATTGTTAAAGTGCTCAGCACAGTGCTTAGCTAAAAATATTTGTTCCCTTTCCCTTTCCAATTGCCAGTATTCTCTCTTTAAAATTACTTTGCATGTACTTTGTTTTGATTAACCTGAGTGTATGCCATATGCTCCTTGTCTAGACTGTACGCTTATCAAGGTCAATGACTTTATTTTGGTCTTTGCATCCCTAACACCTAGCTTTGGTACCCCGCATGTAGAAGTCACTTAATTTGTTGAATCAAATCCTGAGACATTAGTTTTGTTTGTGGGAAGGGCCATTTCATAGTTTGACTTAATTAGTCAATCTACACTCTTGCCTTGTCTTTTCTTTATTTTTCTAGGCATAGAGTTGTTCAGGTCTCCTTAAAAAAAAACTGCTGATGTGAGTTACTCAAGACTCTACAAAGCAAAAGAAAGAGTTCTGGATAATCAAGTGACTAAAAGGTTGCCTTTAGAGCTAAAGCTACCTTGTTTCCTCATATATAGAACCTCTTCACTTCCCCATCACCCCACCCCATCCCACCACTGTAATGATCCCAAACATTGATCATCTCCAAACATTTTTGCAGAACTGAACTCAGGTTGTTAGCTACATGACTGAAGTAGTTGTCATTTTGGCCTTGTGTTTCATGCCTTATTTTCCATAATCTGACATTTTGTGGGGTTTGTGGACCTAAACGTGGTTACAGTCATAGTTTTAAAACTGTGCTTGCCAGGAAGGTGTCCCCATCAGCATTCTCTAACTCCCTTCAGTGCTATCATGTCACAGTCAGTCCCTGCTAGTTGCTGTTTTGCACATTAATGTATTGGCTGCCTGGGAGGAACTCTGAATTTCTTTATGAATCCTGCAATCACCAAATCCATTTTCTAAGATTTCAACCTAAGTACCCAGAAATAATAGGCCAGGTTTCTCATCAGAAAGCTTGGCTACTTCTAGATGAGTAGGCCTTGGCTTTCAGTTCTTTCATTTTATATCTGTTATAGTTTGAAAACATAGGTCTTGACAAATGAAGCCTTTGTTTTGGAAATGATAAACTCAATTCTTCCCACAAGCTCTGTTGAGGCTTTCAACAAAGTGAATGGAATATAGATTAGGTAAGGAATTGTTTTACCCAATTAAATCTATCTATATAGCTAACTGGCAGAATTAAATTAAATTCAACAACAACAACAACAATGAATGCATTAAGGATTTACCCTGTTTAAGGCACCGTATTAGACATTGTGAAGATTACAGGAAGTAGACAAGGCACCACCCCTTAAGGGGCTTGCCTTCTGGTAGGCGAAATAAAACAGAATTTTAATTAATAATTGTTATCATTATAGCTAGCATTTATATAGTGTTTCATTTAAGGTTTACAAAATGCTTCACATGTTATCCCATTTGATTCTCACAACAACCCTGGGATATAGGTGTGGCTATTACCCCCATTTTACAAATGAAGAAACTGAGGTTGAGAAATAAAATGACTTGCTCAGAGGCATACAGTTAGTAAGTAGCTAAGGTGAGTTTTGAAAAAGTCTTCATGATTCCAAGTACAATACTATCTAATGTGCCACTTAGCTGCCCCGAATAATTTTCAAGGAGACATGTACAAAAATAACTAATGCCAGGCTAGATACTTCAAGAAATGTGTAAGTGGGTCTCTGGGAACACAAATGAGAACGATCATCATGGAAGATGTGGCCTTCAAAGTGAGTTTTAGATGACAGATCGCATTTTGCCAAGGAGGAACTAGGCCAGAAAAGAATTCCATGTAAAGGGATTGGCACAAGCATGGGCAGTTGCACATTGTTCCTTCTCTGTTTCACATAATGGTTCAGAGCAAGCCTTTGAAGATGACAAAGTCATCAAGATCTGCACTGATACCATCTTTGGAACAGCCAGCTTAATTGCTAAACATTGCTCGGGAAGGGCCCAAAGGAACCCGGCTGTCAGTACAATGCAAATAGGAAAAACAAATGGAAACTGATTTCCTGGAAACTCCAGAAATAAAATCATCACAACTATCCAGCAACTCAGCAGGTCAGCAATCCCAAAAATCTAGAGGGGTGTGTGTGTGTATGTATTTATATATGTATGCATGTATGTATGTATGTATGTGGGGGGGAGGGAATCTTGAGGGGGGAAAGGGGGAGATGTTACTGCTGCTACCTGTTATTGCTATTACTACCGTTTTGCCTCAGAAAAAATTCCAAAGGCCCATCAGAATACTTTAGAGATTATCAACTGAAGCACAGGAAGGAGAATCTGCTTTTAATTCTATAAGGTATTTTAAAAGAGGATTTAGTCATCATGTAATCATGGAATCCAATAGAATATTATCTCCTGGAGGATAGGGGCTAGCTCACTTTTGTATTTGCATCCCCACCACTAGATACAGTGCCTGGCATATGGTAGGCCCTTAGCAAATGCTTTCTGATAGATTAATGGATCTTATATCTGGAAGGGGCTTTAGAGATCATTTATAGCTATCTCTTCCTGCATTTACAGATTAGAAAATTAAGGCTCAGAGTGACTAAGTTGATTTACTTAAAGCCACAATGGTTGCAAGTAGCTAAACTGGAATTAAAAAGCAACTCTTCTGACTCCAAATCTTTTAGTTACACCAATCCAATAAGCATTCCTTAAGCTATATACAAGATATTGTGCTGGATTCTGGGGACACAGAGACAAAACAAACTCTACCTCCCCCCCAAAAATAAAAAGCCCCTGATTTCAAAGTGTTTGTGTATTACTAGCCTAGGTGCATACAACCTGAAACATTCAGAACCAGTCTTGGAGATCATCTAATCCAGGGGTGGAGAACCTGATCTAATCCAATCCCCTCATTGCAGAAATGAGACAACTGAAGTCTCAAAGAGGACAGAGGTTTTCATGGTTAATCAGGGTCTAGTGAGGACTTGAATTCATGACTTCTGGCTTTGAATACAGAGCCCTTTTTATAACCAGTTACCTTCTCTCAATCAGGCAGTCAATTAGGTGCCAGGCACTGTGCAAAGTCTGGAGACAGAAAAAAAATGCACAGGACATTGTCTTCCCTTGAGGAGCTCACAGAATGATGGAAGAGACAACCTAAAAAGTGCTATGCACCAAAAAAAAGATATCTACAGGATTAAATTGGGGATAATCTCATAGGGAAGGCATTAAGATAAGAAGGACTGGGAAAGGCTTCTTCTTGAAGATGAGACTTTAGCTGAGATTAGAAGGAAGTCAGGAAGTGGAGATGGTTAGAGCCAATTTCTTTAGCCAGAAAAGATTCATCATTTGGCAGTGGTGTGGTAGAGGGGAATGAGAGCTGGATTTGGAGTCATAGAACTGGGTTCAAGCCCCCAAACTGCCACTTACTTTTTAATGTTGGAGGAATATGTGTGTGTGTGTGTGTGTGTGTGTGTGTGTGTGTGTGTATGTATAGGTTTGGTAGCTTAATAAAAAAGCAGATTATAATTTTAGTCTCTCCAATAACAAATCTTAAAACACTTGACCAAGAAGAAAAGATATCTATTACGTCCAATTTAAAACACCCATGGAGAAGGCTTTGTTTCTTTTTTATGCTCAAACTATGGTGGTTTCATCCTTTGCCACCTTGGTCCATGCTTTATAATAAATCAAAGAAATGGGTTGAAATCCTTGCTCCACCACTCTCAGGCCCTGACTCCATGGACAAGTCACTTAACATGTCTATACCTCAGTTTCCTAATCTGTGAAAAGAGTATTATAATCCTTGTACTATCCCAGAGGGCTGTTATAAGGAAAGCACTTTGTAAATTGTAAATCCCTCCATTATTTTTGTCATTGTTATGGACATTTTTTATTGGTCTTTTCAGATCTTCAAAGGATCATCTGTCTTCTCATTCTAATTACAAGATCAGGCCATGGTATCTTTTTCAGGTTATTCATAACACTGATAATGTTAGTTATTATTTTATTATTAACTCAGCTTTCTTGTATGCAATTGATAGGACTCTGGAATTTAGAGCAGGAAGGGACCCTGGAGATCAAGTTGTCATTTGTAACATACTGAAGCCTGCTTACATTTACCATGTATCTTTCCACAACCCTTTGGGTTATTTGTAAATCCATGTTTCCTCTAAATATTTTTCACTGAGTTTGTGGCTAAGGACTAATTACAGCACTTATTGAACAAACAACACATAGATCATGCTGCATATTCTAATGAAAAGTTACTCTGACAGATTTCACAGGGACAGGAGAAATAAGGTACCAGAGTATTTGCAATGTAGAGTGAATGCATCAAGTTATGGAAATCTGAGCTCAAAAGGGGAGGAAACTGCTTATTAAATTAAACTTCAGGGCATCTGAATAATAAGAATATTTTCTAAAGGAAAGTAATATGTGGTTATTTTCCCTCCCACCATGACCCCAACTTCAACTTGAAGACTGTCCATGTACTTTGCAGCAAGTGAATGAAGACCAGAGGAATGAAATCAATGCTATTCATGTACTGCCTGTGGCTGCAGGATGAGTCTTGTGGAATAGCCATTAAACTTAATTCCAAAGATGACTTTCAAGCAATAAGTAAGTGAAGCATCAGTTTCTCTCATTTTCTTTTCCCTAAAAAATTTATTGATGCCTTTTGTTTTTATATCATAGGCATTTATGGTTGTTACATACTCCCACCCTCTAATCTAAAACTAAACCTTCCCTTTTAACAATGAAAAGGATTAAACAAATATAATTAGTACAGTTACTACAACTGACCTAAGTATGCAATAGTCTAGTTTTATCTATACTGAGAGGATGCAGGTAAGACAAAGGCCAATTTTGTAAAAAGATTTCTATCCCAGAGATCACTTGGGACGTGTACCTTAAGGGAGGTAAAGATATAACAAAAGGTATGTAAATAGTTTTAGTATTACTATTCGTGTTGCAAAAAAAAAAAAAAAAACTAGAAACAAAGTTGGTGTCCATTGAACAGAAAATGGCTGAACAAAATTTGGTAGATGAATGAAATGAAATACTATTGCACCATAAGGAATAAAGGATATGAGAATTTCAGGGGAAATTTGAAAGACTGATATGAAATGATGAAATAATATAAGTGAAAATGATAGTAAAGGATAGTTAAACTTAGATATTTTTCAGTGACAAACAGTTTGTTTGTTTGTTTTGCTTTCTGGTGAGGCAATAGGGTTGTGACTTCCCTAGGGTCACACAGCTAGTTAAATGTCAAATGTCTGAGGCCGAATTTGAACTCAGGTTCTCTTGACTCCAGGGCCAGTGATCTATCCACTGCACCCTCTAGCTGCCCCTCAGTGACAAATCTTGATGAAAGACACGTTTTTCACCATTTGTAGAAGGGTACATGTGTTGCCAATGTAGTTATTTTGTTGGTTTATATTGCATTAAAGTTTTTTTTTTTAATTTTTTGGCTTCAGGTGTTGCTGTTGTTGTTTTTGTAATCATTTGGAGTTGTATTTTTGGGGGGAGTAATTATAAAATAACATAAGAAGCCACTAGTAAAATGTCAAAAATAAAAAATGAATACAACTACAAAATGCCCGTTATGGAAAAATAAAATAAACATAATGGACCAATTCTTTTGGTAACCATCAATCACTGAACTTACTGATGTGGCCATGTTGATGGAATAGTGGACACAGGTAACAACAGCAGTAGTGAGCAAGCTAATGCTTATATATTATCAGTATCTCCACACCAAACTTGTAGGTATGTGTGTGTATATGTACACACACACACACACACACACACACACAACATATCATGGCTGGGAAAAGGACAAGTAGAATAAAAAATTCAACTTGGAAATAAAGAAGTTCTGAATTTATAAAGGCTCCTGTGGTAAAACCATTAGAGGCAAGGATGTTTTAAAAAAAAAGGCATCTTGAAGAAGTTGCAGCTTTCTTATTTAGGATTCCACCTTCAACCAACAAATTTGTCTTTATTCTGACATTTGTTCATGGTTTTAGAACTGCATAAATCTAATTTTTTTCTCTTCAAGAGCAAATGTCAGTACAGACAGGATCCCATGTTTGTCACTTCAGAACTTTGACCTGAAGCCATGAGTTAAATAGTGAAAAGAGGAAGAAAAAAATATTACACTATTTATCAGAAGGAAGATTGGCGAGGGCATTGGCGGCTCTTGGTTCTGTCTCTCTATATAGACTTCTCTTTAAAAAACGTTTTGTTGATACTTCTATGTCTTACATCACTGTCAATTTCCAATACCTTTCTCCACTTCTTGGATCCCCCCAGTTAAACAAAAGAAGCAACAGCTACAAGATTTTTCTCCTGTGATCTGACAGCTTTCTATAAAGAAGGAAGTATACTTCATCACAGCCCACCTCCCTCTCCCTGAACTGCAATTAGCCAGTGCATTAATCTGAATTCTGATGTTTTCCTTTGGATTAGTATTAATTATTGCATATGTGGTTCTCTCAGTTCTCACTCTGTATCAGTTCCTTAGGGTTACAACAAAATAAGTAAGAGAATTGAAAAGGTCTGCTCAGCTTGGATAAAACGTCATATCTTTGCCTATTTAAGGGATCATAGGATCATAAATTCAGAGCTGGAATGGATCTCAGGGTATGACTTAGTCCGATATTTCTGAGAATGTTTAGCCAAGAGAAGACATGACTTAAAAGGGGTCATGATAAGCATCTGGTATTTGAAGGTTTGCCATGTGGAAGAGTAAGGATTAGATTTATTCTGCTTAGTTCCAGATGGGAGTACTAAGACTAATGGGCAGAAGTTACAGGGAAGAAAACTTCACTTTGAGATAGAAGAAAAAAAAACCTTTCTAATAATGAGATTGTTCAAAGGGGAATGGGCTGTCTCAGAAGGTGAAAAATTACCTATCTTTGGAAATCCATCAAAAGCTAGATGACCACTTGTTGCAGTGTGGGAAGGGGATTCTTCCTTGGCTATGAGTTGGACCAGATAGTCTTAAATAGACTTCAACTATGAGATTCAGCTATCTTCTTGACCTCTGGAATTTTAAGAAGTATATTTCAGGCATGGGACATTGCCCCCGTAAAACAAACAGAAATAGGAGATGAAACTTTGAGTAATAGTAATAACAAGTTGGCCAGTTTGACTGGAAAGTATCTTGTATGCAATAAGTCTGAAAAGGTAGAGTTGAGTAAGACCATTGAGGGCTTCAAATGTCAAACAGAGGAGTTTGCATAAATCTTAGAAACCGTAAGGAGTCACTAGAGTTTCTTGAGCAGGGGCATGGTGTGGTCAGACCTATGTTTTAGGAATATCACTTTGGTAGTCTTGTGGAAGATGGGGCAGGAAGAGGAGACTATTGAAGCAAGGAGATCAAGGAGGCTTTTGCAATACTTCAATCAAGAGGGTGTGAATTAAATTGGAAACCATGAGTGGAGAAAAGTGGATGGCGATACGAAATAGAGAGATAACATCCATAAGACTTGTTGACACCTTGGCTATGGAGGTGGGAGTGAGGCTAAGTGAAGGGTCAATGGCATCTGATGTGAATCATAAATGACAAGAAAGGGTAGTGCCCTTGATTGAGGTAGGGAAATTAGGAAAGGAGGTAGATTTTTTGGGGGGAGGAGGGCTGTAGAAAGTTTTATTTTGGATCATTGAGTTTGAAATGTCTATGAAATATCCAAGTGAAGATGTCCAGCAATATTTGATGATGTAATGTGGAAGTTCAAGAGAAAGGCTAGTTCAAGGTATATGGATTTAGGAGTCACCTGCATTGAACCTATGGGAGGGAATTGATGACACCACAGAAAGAGAGGATGTAGAGAAAGAAGACAATATGGCAATGCCTTAGACTATCCGTACAGTTAGGAGACTGGACAAGGATGATGATCTCGGAAAGGTGGACTAGAGACAAATGACCAGGCAGGTAGAAGACACAAGAGACAGAGCAATATTATGAAAATGTCAAAGGCTGAAGACAGCATTCCCCTTTGAACAATTTCATTGTTAGAGTTTATCTCAAAACAAAGTTTTCTTCTCTGTAACTTCCACTCGTCAGTCCCAGTTCTTCCCTGTGGAGCTAAGTAGAATGAGGACTGAAAAAAGGCCATTGGATTTGACATTTTTAGAGATCACTGGGAACTTTAAAGAAGCAGTTTCAGTTGAATGATAAGGTTAGGGGCCATATTGCAGAAAATGTGAATGAAAGGAGAAGTGAAAGGGATGAGTATAGACAGCTTTTCCTAGGAATTTGGTTATGTTCCTAGACATGTGTAATGGTAGCTTGAGGGGCTGGTTGAGTCAAGTGGATGATTTTTAAAGATAATAAGAAGACACATGGTTATTTCTAATCAGGAAGTAAGAGAAATCATAGGATTTAGAGATGAAAAGGACCTTAGAGATAATTTTTATATAACCTCTCCTTTTACAGATGGCAGGGGAAGCGGGGGAGAGGAGAAGCCTGAAAAGAGTTTAGATCACTTGCCTTAGATTACAATGGAATAAGTAAAAGAGGTAGTTTTCATCCTCAATTTCTCTGACTTTAATTGTAGTTTTCTTTACATTACCCCACATCACTTCCTAACATTTAATGTGTATTTTTCCTATCACTCACTAGAAATTTCTGAAACTCATATCACTGCATGCATATACATGGAAAATAAATGGGAAAGGATTTATGAACCAAAAGCTAAACCTATATGATAGATGTCCTTCAATAGCTCAACAGCCTTGTCAATCGATTAAAGGAAGAACCAATGAGTTCTAAAAGATTGGAGAAGCTACCCTTCAGAAGTATTAATTCCAAAGTACCCAAATTAAATGCTAGCATACAGACCATCTCATGATAAAATTTGTCAGTCCATCATTCAATCAACAAGTTCTTTATTGCATGTCTACCATGTGTGGAGCACTTCCCTATGTGATTGATTTTTCTCATCTCTTTATCCATTTAAAAAATACATGGCATTCTCTTTACAGTAGAACACGAAAAGGGACAAAAAATGAGAATAACATTTCTTTGCTTTTTCCATGTAGACACGTAAACATGCACAGATGCATTTTTTTTCTCCCTTTCTGTTGCAGCTAAAAATGCTATAAGACTCAACAAACAGTTCTGAAAAATTAATTTAAAAAAAACATTTCTATTGTTTGGCATTATTTCCCATGAAAGGATTTTGCACCCATCTTCAACTGTCGAGGCTATAGCTGTCAATAATATTTCAGTATTAGATGCATTAGACAAAAGTACTTATAGTGTTTAATGATACTCCAAGATGCTAATGGATTTGTAATATCATTGATGGGGGTCCTCCCTCTAGTGATGTAGATGAGTAGTGTCAAACTCAAGTAGAACTGGGAGCCACTTAACTGTACATAAGGATCCATGTGGATTGTATATTGACTTCAAAAGCCCTATTAATATTATGTTTTATTTTATTTTAATTTATTTTGTTAAATGTTTCCCAATTGCATCTTAATCTATTTTTGGGCTGCACTCAGAAATGTTGGGGCTCATAGACTCACAAATCATGTTTTTGAAACCTCTAATATAGACCACAACCCATCCATGCAAAGTCATATTGTTTTCCTTTTGTCTGTATCTTCCCATAAATTTGCCACACGGTGTCTAACCATTATATGCGGAATACTTCCTCACAGTCTTTTGACATTCCATGAATAATAATATGTTTTTCCAAACTATATTTCTGTCATAATATCCCTCTATAGTTTAGCACTGCTGAAGCAAAGTTCCCCTTTGGAAATCAAGCTGGAGTCAAAACAAATTTCTCATTCTGAAAAGTCAGGCTTTGGCTAACCAACATTTCTTGAAATTCTTGAAAACAGACATTCCCTTTCCTCTTTGAAAAGTTTTGCTCCAGAACCAACAATTACCACAGCAGCAAAATAATATATGTAAAAATGAACAAACTTTAAGAAGTTACAATAGAAAGAAGAAAATGGCTCTCACAAGTTCCCAAGTCTGACACCCAAAGAGACAGGATGACTATTTTTAAGACAATTAGTTCAACATTTCTTGCCATTCAGAGCTCTATACTCTTGTTAATGGTGACAAACACAGGTTACTTCACTTATTATTCCTTTAACAGATCACTAGTACAAGAAGATATTATGGCTCTGAGAGCTAAAGGTCTCATGCCAGTAGCATTTTTATTTATTATTAAAAATAATAAAGCTTCCAAGATGGCTCATAACTAATACATAGGAGGAAACCAAAGGCATTTTTTCTTGAAGATAAGGTTTGCACCACATTATTTTGTTTCAGTTTACTTTACTAGTTTCATCCTTTTTTTTTCAAGTATTATAAATGAATCTTTTTTCAATCATACTAGGCAGATAGAAGATTTACAAGTTGTCATTCTATATTATATTGTGACAAATGTGACTTACCTGAATAATCTATGTCTGGCTATGCTCTAAGATTTAAGTTAAGAACAAATCCATTGATTCTGAAATAAACTAATTTTGTAACAATAGTTTCATAAGGGAGACTATATGCTTTTCACATAAAAAGAAATCATAAAATTATAGGATCGTAGATTTAGACCTTTTTTGTTGTTGGTTAGTTGTGTCTGGCTTTCATAATCCCATCTGAGGTTTTCTTGGTGGAGAAAATGAAGTGGTTTGCCATTTTCTTCTCCAGATCATTTTACAGATGAGGAAACTGAGGCAAACAGTGTTAAGTGACTTGTCCAAGGTCAAATAGCTACTAAGTATCTGAGGCTCACTTTAAATGGAGGTCCTCCTGATTCTAGAGTCATTCTCTATCTCTTGCTCCAATATTTGAAGCTAGAAGTGTCTTTAGAGATCATGTGATCTCATCTCTTCATTTTACCAATGAAACAATTGAGGCACTGAGAAGCTAAGTCACTGCCCAAAATCATACGTATAGCTGATAGGCAATAAAGCTAGAATTCAGACCTGTTCCTTGGACTCCAGGCCCAACATATGCTAAAGGATTTGAAATACAAAATGATCATATAACAACATAATTATACAGAATTGATTCCATGAGAATGATTTTAAATCCCTGAGAAGAATAAGTCAAATTTCTCCCTTTCCTCCAGTTAATTGACTCTTCATTCACCAAAACCAAAAGTTCAAAAATGCATGATAAAAATGAAACAATGGCTGTTTTTCCTGAAAATGTCTTCTGATTTTCTGTTAATGAATCTCCACCCTACCAGCACAGCTTATTAATTTGAAAAGTTCCAAATCTGTATTTGCCCTAATACAGTAGAATAGCTTCATAACATTAATTTCACACAGATTACACTATCAACCTTGGCATCAGCCTTACCCGTAGGTCAATTAACAAAAATTGATTATGATGATGGACAGCTTGAAACACAGGCCAACTTGGAGACTTCAAAGACCTGCAAGGTCAGGGTGTGGACAATAATAAAGTTAAAATTCGGTTCTTTGATGGTATTTAAGGCCATATACAAACTGGCCTCAGCCTGACTTTCTAGGTATACTTCCTTTACTAGGTATACTCCATGAATCCCTGTGTTCCAGTCATTTGGGTTACCTAGTTTTCTGCAAACAAACTATATGCATTCCCACCAAAGTTATTCCTATATTCATGTCACTAAAGCATCCACACATCCTCACACACCTGTCTCCCTATCTTTGCCACTCCAAAACTTAGGGATGCTTTGAGATTTAGCTCAAGTGCAAGAAGTCTTAACAGACCATTCCAGTTCAGAGTGGTGCCTTTTCTTCCTTAAAACACTGATATGACTCCTTTGGTACCAGTAAAATATGGCTTCACTGTACTGTGGCCTTGTACAATTCACTTTGTCTTTCTAGGACTATTTTTTTTATCTTTGGGGAAAAAATAATTTGATCAGATCACCATAAAAATCCCTTTGAAGTTTAAAATTCAATGAATCTATGGAATTACAGATTTATTCTTTCAGATTTATGTTTAAAATAAATCTTTTACTTACAAAGAATTTTGTTTCTAGACCATCCAATTCCCCCGTTTAGGTTCAAGTAGATACTAACAGTAGAAAAAAAAATACTGATCTATTTTTTTAACCCTGGGAACAGGATTTATTCATTCATTAATTCAATTAACATTTATTAATTGCCTACGATGTGGCAAGCACTCTTGTAAGTGACGGGGATACAAAAAGAGGCAAAAGACAATCCCTATCTCCAAGAAGCTTGCAGTCTAATCATTGTCTAAATGAACACAGAGGGAAAACAAAGTAGATAAAGAATGACTATTATATGCAGTATGTGCAGAAGAGTATATACAGTTGGATGGATAACCTGGAGAATTCAGCATACATATTTTGACAGACACTGTATATTGACATTGAATTGAGACCCGGACTGAGCAAGAAAAAGAGAACAGGCTGGTTTAAGCTTTGGAAGTGGGTATCATTAGGCAGCATATGCAAATCTGCTTTTAAAAACGCCAGCAGATCATGTGATGATAGTGAGGAATAACCAATGGAGAGCTTGCATCCTCCATTAGTATTCAAACAAAGAATGGATGTAGAGCAGAGAACAAAATGAAGTAGTCAAAAGAGTCAGGGTATTTAATGAGGATATTACTCTAATAACTTCACACAATATTCTCATTAAATAGCAAAAGCAGTAGATTTCTGTTAGTTATATACTTGAAGATGGTCAGTGACAAAAAAGAAAAGCTCTGTATATATTAAAATATTTAAAACAGCTCTTTATTTTCAGTATCAAAGAATTGGAAATGAAATAAATATCTACTGATTTGGGACTGGCTAACAAAGTCATGGTACACACATCTAATAGAATTTTACTGTGTTGCAAGAAGTAATGATTATGATGTCAGTCAGCCAACAAGCATTTATTAAGCACCTCCTATGTATCAGGTCCTGTGATAAGTGCTGAGGTTACAAAAAGAAAGTCGAAAGACAGTCCTTGATCTCAAGGAAATTACAGTCTAACGGGGGAGAGAACATACAAACAACTATGGACAAAGAATATATATGTAGGAGAAATAGGAGCAAATCAATAGAAGGAAGCACTAACATTGTGGAGGACCGGGACAGGCTTCTTGCAAAAGGTGGTACTTCATCTGAGATTTGAAGGATACCAGGGAATCCAGGAGATAGAGATAAGGAAGGGGAGAGTTCAGGAATGGGGGACAGCAAGTGAAAATGCCTGGACTCATGAGATGGAATGTCTAGTGCTAGGACAGCAAGAAAGATGGTGTGACTGGATTGCAGAATGCACGAAAGCAGGACAGGGTGGAAAGTTTATATGTAAGAAGACTAGAAAGGTAGCAGGGGACCAGGTTAGAAGGGTTTTAAATGTCAGAATATTAAAAAAGAAGCATTGGAAGTCTTCAATGAACTGATACAAAGGGAATTAAGTACAGTCACAGAAACAACATACAAAATGAGTCCAACAATATAAATGGAAATAGTAATTAGCAAGGAAATAATTGAAACTGTGTTCTTTGTAAATATAATGATTGAGCTTGTTCTCTAACCAAAAAAATATGAGAATGCACCCTCTCTCACTTCTTTATATAAATACAGGACTATGGGTTTGGACTACAACATAGAATGTCATACTTTTTCAATAAATCAGTTGGTTTAATGATCTTTTTACTCGCTCTTTCTCATTCTTCATTTTAAGGCATGGCTCTTGGGAGGACGAATACATGGAAAATGAAGATGATATGAAAATAAAAGATACAAATAAAATGTATTTTAAAATAGAATAAAAAAAGACTGTTGATAGGGGGAAAAGTATGGTGGAATAGGACAACAAATTTCCTGTTTAAAAAAAAAGACAGAAAAAAGCCTGTGAGTGTTACTTCAATTCCTGACAAAATTCTAAAGAATATTATTCAAAGACTAATTAGTAAACATGTAGAAAAAGAAACAGTGATCAGTGAGGCCCAGCGTTAATCAAGAACAAGTCATGGCAGGTTGACCTTACATCCTTTATCAACAGGGTTAATAGACTGGTATATCAAGGCAATGCCATAGGTATAGTTTGCCTATATTTTGCCAAGGCATTTGACAAAGTTATGTTGTTCTTACGCAAAAAATGCAGTGATATGGGCCCAGTGATTATTAAATATGTTTGAATCTGTTTGAATGGCTAGATCCAAAGAATAGGCATAATGTTTAGATGACAGGTTAGAAGAGTTCTCTAGTAGTACTTTCCAGGAAAGCATGTTTGATCCTGAGCCAATTAGTTGTGTGTATATTGTTTTAATCAATGACTTAGATAAAGGCACAGATGACATACTTATCAGATTTGCAGCTGGCACAAAACTTAGAGTGTCTGCTAACATAATAGATGATGGGGACAAGGATTCAAACAGATTTTGACAGTCTAGAACATTAGACCTAATCAAATAATTTGAAATTTAAAAAGAGTAAACATAAAGTCTCACATTTTGCTTTGGAAAATCAACTTTCTAATTATAAGATGGGAGTTCAAGATTTTTTTTTCCTTTAATAGTCTGCAGATTCAATCTGAATCTACTGTGTGTTTTGGCATTCAGGAAAATTAATTCAATCTTGACTTTCATTAAGATAAGGAGAGCTTTCTGACCTATGTAAAGGACAGTCCTCTAGTCAGACTACATCTAGGTACCACATTCAAAGGGTATTAATAAGCAGTAAAATATCCAGAGAAGGGCAATTGTTGAAGAAACAAAGATTCAGAGCATACAAGATCATTTCTTTCAAATTTTTGAAGGGCTGTCATTTGGTGGAATAGCTCTACATGGGATCCCTGGTGACTTGGACCTTTTGCACATAAGTGATACTTGATAATTGCTTTGTTGTATTGAAGTGGGGGTAACAGATAGAAGTTATAAAGAGACAAATATAGGACTGTTGTAAGGAAAATCTTCCTAACAATTAGAACCATCAAAAATTAGAATGGGGTTGATTTAATAAGTTATTGGTTCCCATTCACTTGAATTTTTCCAAGCAAAAGCTAGATGAAAATTTGAAGGATATCTTTTTTTATTTCTTTTTTTAATTAATTTATTTTGAATACAATCACTTCCATAAGCTTTTGAGTTTTAAATTTAATTTTTCTCCCCCTCCCTTCGCACCTCCCTCTCCAAGACAGCGTGTAATCTGATATAGGTCATACATATACATTCCGATTAAACATATTTTCACATTAGTGACGTTGTAAGAATTAGAACCAATAGGAGAAACCACCAGAAAGAGGAAACAAAACACAACAGAAGAAAAAAAATAGCAAATAGTATGTGTTGATCTGCATTCAAACTCCATAGTTCTTACTTCTTTGTGGATAGTATTTTCCATCACGAGGCCTTTGTAGATGTCTTAGACCCTTGTATTGCTGAGAAGGGTTAAGTCTATCAATATTAGTCATTGTACAATATGGCTGTTACTGTACACAACATTCTCCTGGTTCTGCTCACTTCACTCAGCATCAGACCATACAAGTCTTTCCAGGTTTTTCTGAAGTCAACCTGTTCATCATTTCTTATAGTATTCCATTACATTCATATACCACAACTTGTTCAGTCATTCCCCAATTGATGGGCGAATCCTCTCAATTTCCAATTCTTTGCCACCACAAAAAGAGCTATTATAAATATTTTTGTACATGTGTTGTAGGCTATTTTGTAGGGTGTGCAGTTGAGGGTTGGGAGAGACTCCTTTTGGGGCACATAGTCACCTCTGAATTTCCTTCCAACTCTGAGATTCTGTTAAGATTATACAAGGTTCTCCGATAGTTCAATCACAGAGATTGCTTTTTAAATTATTAATGTTGAGTGAGGCATAAAACAGATGCATGCTTTTCAACGGTATCTATGATTATGGAGGTTTCTCTGGGCAAGGTCCAACTGAAAGTAGGGTTCCTTATGGACAGTGAGGTCCTCCAGATGTTCCTTTGCTGTAGATGTTACTGTGGCATTAAGAGGCATCAAGCCTCTTCAATGAGATCTGAATTTACTCAAAAGTAAACAGTCTAATAATCAATAAAGGATAAGCTAGTAAGTATTGGCGGGACAGTTTGAACCCAGGCCTTTATGATTCTAAATCCAGCATTCTTTCTGTAATGCCATGGTATACTCTCCTATAGCCACATGTAACCAGCCTAAATTTTTCTAATTAATTACCCATTTCTACACTCATGGCAGCATAACCATTAACAGAACCATTTCCTGTATAAGTCATGGTCCATTCCTTCTCAAGAGATATTTTCAGATAATTACAGTACCATATGTAAGTTTCATCAGCCTGACCACAGGTTTGCTTAGATCTGCTGCCACACACTTAGAAACAGCTTGAACATTGCTAACAGGCAAGACTATTTAAGTGAAGTACAATCATAAAAAGGTATTCTGTCAGTTTGAATTTTTGTGAAAATGTTGATAATAATTTTTTTAAAAATTGATTTTTATTTTATTTAAAAAACCTTTCATTTGTCAAAAAGAATTATTTTTAAATGCATCCTAGTTTTTTCATAATGATTATAAACAT
Source organism: Vombatus ursinus (assembly GCF_900497805.2). Classification (NCBI taxonomy): domain Eukaryota; kingdom Metazoa; phylum Chordata; class Mammalia; order Diprotodontia; family Vombatidae; genus Vombatus; species Vombatus ursinus. The sequence goes on from NW_020954619.1 coordinate 9,304,861, forward strand.
AAATTTATCATATCAATCTATCGTAGATGTGTCTTCTGAATTAAGATCTACAGGTAAAAGTATGATTTTGTTCACATAAAAACATGTATACCAAATGAAATATATTTGATGTTTTCTTAAATGCTTCCTTTTTTCTTGCATTAAAAAATTAAAACTATAACTTACTCTTTTAGCCAGTTCTTTTCTGAATCCTGAATTCCAAGATAGAGATATTTTATGTGACGTATTTGCCAAAGTAGTATTAATATTCTTTAAACTGATTACTCATGTTAGTACCAAATAAATCAGCACAGCAAATATTTATGAGACAATTGTGAATATATTTAAGAGATGCTACTGCCTATGTATTATAAACTAGCATTGCTACATCAGATTAGAATTCAACAGTTTATTTGTAGGTGTGACAATGAATGCAAATACATTTGTTTGCTCAAAACAAAACAAAATAAAACAAATGAAAGAAACCCCAACAAATTCAAATGCGGTCATGGAAAGTTGGACATAACTGAACAGGAATAGGGAAGGAGTGGAAATGTCTTTCACCAAGGCAATCCATTCATGATTAGAGAGTTGCCTGGGGTACATAGTGATTAAGTGACATTGTTACGTAGAATCAGAGGTGGGATTTGAATACCAATCTTGATTCCAAGTTCAATACTCTGATGGACACTGATTCAGACTCTATTTGCTAATTCCAAAGATTTTCTAATGGGCAGAATTGCATCAGTTGCCTCAGATGTGGGACACGCTTAATAAAAATTAAGTAAATTAAACTGAATTGTGATGTCAAGAATAAATTCTGACTGAAGGTAGGTAGAGACACTGTGAGAAAGGAAGAAGTTATTAACTCATATGACAGAGGAATGTGCATTCTGCCTATATCAAGGTTGGGCACCAAATATCAAAGTGTGTTTATATGTAAAGATTTTTCTAGAGTGTGTAGCTAAACAAGACTTTAAAATTTAGAAGTCAAAGTTTCAAATGTTCCTTCATAGATAGATAGATAGATAGATAGATAGACAGATAAAGATATATGTGTATTTGTATGTATATATGTATATGTATATATACATAATTGGAAATGTACATGACAATGCCATGGTTATGTATACACAATTTGGCTAAATTCAGGAAAGATATGTTTAATTTAACAACACAGTTAGGCTTTCACTCTTATGTGAAAAGCAGTCACACACATACATATTCACATACACATAAACACAAACACATGCATACTGACTTTTCAATGAGTTATTTTAGTGCAAATATGGGTAGAACCTCTAGGGGTTCTTTCAATTTATCTCTAGACTGTAGCAAATATGCTTTATAAAGACAGTTCTTAAACTCATGCCTTCATCCTGGGAGGCAGTTCACGATTGTTGTCTATTGTAGACTACTCGACTACAATTTTGCTCAAAAAGTGATTCCTGAATAAACACATCACACTAATGGAAATTATTCTAATAGTAGCTCAGAATCTGGGATATAAATCTTGTCGGAGAAATTTTTCACGTAAGCTTATATTAATGATTCATAATTCCTATTTGAAATTTCAGTTGCATTATCTTGCATGGGACAACATATTCCTTGGTCATAGTCTAGCCATCAAGCATTCTGAATTCCCATCATTTCATTGCCCTAGATTGGCTCCGTGACTTTGGTCAATTCACTTGGTCCAACTTTTCACACTTTCCTGATCCTTAAAATGAGGAATTTGAGATTTGCCATTTACTGAGTTAAAAGGTGTTTTGAGGATTAATGAGGCCATTAAACTATTTTAAGATCCTTGGCTAAAACACATTAAGTACAAAAGAATACAATTATTACATGACATGATTTCAATATATTACAATTCACAAAATCAAATCCTCTAATAAAATGCTGCATTCTTCCAGCTGGTAATTGTATATTGTAAGCTATCACATAATAAAAGCTTATTCTTTACAAAGTGGCGTGCATTGTCTTTTCCATATTAGAAATTCACATGTATGCAGCCTATTACAACAGAATTATCAAAAAAACATTATAATGCTTCGGGACAGAATTTAGTTTGCACAAACATATCATTACCAGAGATTAAAGTTTATCAGCAATGCCGGGGAAATTGTCTCACACTTAAATGGAATGGCTAACATTATCCAATGAGGTAATATTGAACCTTAAACACAAACAATAATGATATCCAAAGAAATATGTACTGTTTGGGGGGTTAAATCACTGACAAAATTATGGGAAAAAGTCTCTGTGAAAGGAACCAGAGCTCAGGAGGGTGGTACATGCCTATATTTCCTGCTGCTGGGGAGGTTGATACTGGTAGAATGTTTGAGTTTGGAAGCTCTGAGCTGTGAGAGAAGTGTGGGAATTGTGTGAACAAAATTTACTACATTTTGAGACTTAAGTTTCATTTTTCTGTAATTACTCCTACTTACTAATCATGGGAACTGAGTAACATCTCATTTCACATCTGGGAAAGTCCACCTGCTTTTTTCTCCCCACCCCTAACTCTAGAAACTTGTTCATCCAGCTTCCAACTTGGAAAGTACTTAATATTTCCTACAATTAAAAATCAGACTACCCGGTCTTGTATCTGGTTTTTATCCTGTTAATTATTTTCTTTTAATGTATACAAAATTGGTCTTCCCCTGTATTAGAAATTCAGTGCCAAGCTGAAGAGGCCTGGTCCTGATTTGTCTTGCAGTTGGCAGGCATTGATCAATAAATTTATATGCTCAGAAACTCAGAAGCTTTGTTTCCTCAGTTATTTTAGATTTCACCCATCACAGTTTCTGGCAAGCCAAGTCAAGTTAAGAAAGGACTCTGACCCTTGGGATGCCATCTTAGACTTTGTGGAAGATTGCCCTGGACATTGAACTCTCCCTTTTGATTTCAAATTCTCCTGAGCTAAGGTAAGCTTTGACATTGTTGAGTCAGGTTTTGTCATAAGTCCTCACAATTGTTGGGGCATAATTTACTATGAAGTCCCTTTGAGGGAATAGGTAAACCTTCCCATAAATTGGAAAAGAATACACTATATGTCACAAATAACCATACTGAGTGGCATGGCTAGAAGTTACCAATAACCATATTTGGTGAGTGACTAACAAACTGGTAGTAGAAGCTATTGAATCATGTGAAATTTAGTTTAAATTTGCAAGAGATTCAGCTGATAGCCTATTTTGGCCTCAATTTGGTACTTTTGATTATTAAAGAAATTAAGATTGGTCTACAATATATAAAAATCCAAATGAGTCCCAAATTTGGCCTGACTTTCAGTTACTATTTTTAGAAAACTGTACACACTAATGTCTTCTGTTTTATTGTATTATCTGTGTTTTTATGTCTGTAAAATGCATGAAAGTGTTTTGTATAATGTTTAGTGCTGTTCATAGATTCTGCTACCTTGGAAGATTTCTAAGGGAAAAATGCCGCCAGCCAGAAAGATTGCTGAAAAGCTGAAGTCAAAGAATTTAGAATACTGGGGAAGATTAATGAAGTTTCACAGTTTCATATTTAAAACAGTTCTTCCCAATTTCTATAATCTGATGCTAAATTCTCTGTCCCAGTAAGCAGGATTGACTCCCACTTTAGATTTTCAGTAGGAGATTAAGTTAAAAAGAAAAAAAACAAAACCTGTATGATGCTTTCTCTCTGTCACTTTAGTCATGTTCAAGTTGGAGTTACAAAGATAAATTTAGGTAATCAAAGAAAGGAAAACTTTTTTTTCCTTAATTTATAGAAATTTGTAGCATTATAAATGAATCAGAGACTGAATTTATAACTGAAATGTAATATCTTTAAATTTCCAAATTATGTTAATTGCTAAGAAACATCTTAGTAGATTTTGGAGATTTGCAGATTAGGCTTAAATACCTCTTTTCTTTCTGAAGGGAGAGAATTGTAGTTGGGGAAGAAGTCTGAGATCATGCTTTCCCTACAGATTGATAGAATGATTGTTTTAGTGCAATGAAGGAAAGCAGTTTCACTGACTGATTTAACAACAACAAAGAAGGACTTCTGAAAAGGGACCCTCAAACCCCACCCCTTGCCATGTAGGACCACCTATCCCATTTCCACCTTCACCTGGCCTCAGACCCTGTTGTGAATAATGAGGATAGATATTTACAATGATGAGAAGGGGGAAGGGAAGTGATCAGGAACTAGGAATTTCTATGCCTTTTGGGAAGATTTGAGTAGAATTTTCATATAACAAAATTAATTGTTTAGGTAAATTAGAAGCAAGGCCACCAAAGAATATTAGAAAGGAACCATGCATTTGTATAAACTCTTAGAAATACCAAAAAGTAACAGTATTGCAATTATTTGGTGTTGGTATTGGTAATTTTGGTATTTTTTTGTTTTAAATTACAAAGGAGAAATATGAGTGAAGATTAGCTGAATTTAGTGTTAGACATAATTGGGAAATACAGTATTCAGTCCCTGAAAGACCACGCTAAGGATGTATCACAATCCTTTGAAACTTCCATATCTCTAAAGCAAGGGGATGGGAATGTAAGACAGCTACTTGGAGCCTCTCCCTGTCTCCCACCTAGGGTTGAAACTGAAAAGCCTTGGGGAAAGGTGAGAGGATGGGACTAGGTTATGAACATAAAAATAATTGATCTGGCTTTTTTAGATGATTTAAAAGGAAATAAAGAAAAAGTTATAGGGAGATTGGAATGTTACTGCAATCTTTGAAAATGTGCTAAATGAAAGTCCTCTATTTCATTGAATATCCATTTTTTTCCCCTGAAGGATTACATTCAGTTTTACTGGGAAGGTGATTATTGATTGCAATTCTAGCTCCTTTGACCTCCAAAATATCATATTCCAAGCCTTCTGATCCCTTAATGTAGAAGCTGCTAAATCTTGTGTTATCCTGATTGTGTTTCCACAATAGTTGAATTGTTTCTTTCTGGCTGCTTGCAATATTTTATCCTTGACCTGGGAATTCTGGAATTTAGCTATAATATTCCAAGGAGTTTTCTTTTTGGGATCTTTCAGGAGGTGATGGGTGAATTCTTTCAATTTGTATTTTACCCTCTGGTTCTAGAGTATCAGGGCAGTTTTCCTTGATAATTTCTTAAAAGATGATGTCTACATTCTTTTTTTGGATCATGGCTTTCAGGCAATCCAATAATTTTAAAATTATCTCTTCTGGATCTGTTTTCCTGGTCAGTTGTTTTTCCAATGAGATATTTCACATTGTCTTCTATTTTTTTTCATTCTTTTGGTTTTGTTTTATAATTTCTTGATTTCTCATAGGGTCATTAGCTTCCATTTGCTCCATTCTATTTTTTAAGGAATTATTTTCTTCAGTGAGTTTTTGGACCTCCTTTTCCATCTGGTCACTCTTGCTTTTTAAGGCATTCTTCTCCTCATTGGTTTTTGGGACCTCTTTTACCATTTGGGTTAGGCTATTTTTTACGGTGTTATTTTCATCACTATTTATGGGTCTCCTTTAGCAAGCTGTTGACTCATTTTTCATAATTTTCTTGCATCACTCTCATTTCTCTCCCCAATTTTTCCTCTACTTCTCTTACTTGCTTCTCAAAATTCTTTTTGAGCTCTTCCATGGCCTGGGACCAATTCATATTTTTCTTGGACGCTTTGGATGTAGGAGCTTTGACTTTGTTGTCTTCTTTTGGTTGTATGTTTTGATCTTCTTTGTCACCAAAGTAAGATTTTATAGTCTTTTTTTCCTGCAGTTTGCTCATGTTCCCAGCCAATTATTTGACTTTTAACTCTTTGTTAAGTTAGGGCTGTGCTTCTAGTGTGAAGAATATACTGTCACAAGCTTCCGGGGTTTTATGCAGGTGTTTTCAGAGATACTTCTAGGGACCTGTAAATTTTCAGTTCTTCTAAGGTTGTATGATCAGGGAGAGATGTTTACTCTTTTCCTGGCCTGTGCTCTGGTCTTTGAGTGACCACAAGCACTCTTTTCTGCCTTGGGACTGTGAGGAGGATTCTCTCTCCACTGCCACCACAAGCTCCACCACGCCAGTACTCTTCCTTGTCCCAGGACCATCACCCAGGACTGTGACCTAAATCCAAGCATGGGCAAGGCAAGAGAATCCTGCCTCAGCTCCAGCATAGAGATCCCTGCAATTCCCTTCTGATCAGCCACTTGATCCCTCTATAGTCTGTGGACTAAGAGCTCCAGAAGCAGCTGCCCCAGTCACTGCTGCCATGCCAAGGCTGGGGCTAGAGTGTGCTCCTCTCTCACCCAGGTCCAACAGACCTTTCCTAGTGACCTTCTAAGTTGTCTTTGGCATTTGTGGGTTGAGAAGTCAGAAAACTACCACAGCTGTCTGTGATTCAATCCTCTGAGGCTTGCTCTGGGTTTGCTGAGGCCCAGTCTGGCCTCATTTTGTGCTGGACTGCACTCCTCTCTCAGACTGGTGCAGCAGACCTTTCTTGTCAACCTTCCATGTTGTCTTGGGTGGTAAATTTGTTTCTTTCTGTCTTTTTTGTGGGTTCTGCTGCTCTGGAATTTGTTTAGAGTCATTTTTAAATGTATTTGGAGGAGTTTGGGGGAGAGCTTAAGCAAGTCACTGCTTTTATTCCACCATCTTGGCTCCACCCCCCCAGTATGAAAATTTTGCAATTATGATCTGTATTTCTGGTCAAATTATAATATAGGAATGATATGCTCCTCAGGGGGGAACTAAACAAAGTAATAAGAGAAATATGTAATGTAAAAGTTTTCTAATTAAATGGAGTAGTAAATTTTGAGAAAGCAACAGGACCAAACTGCTTTCTCTGGAAATTGGGATGTGTGCATGTGGGTGTGTGGGTGTGTGTATGTGTGAGAGAGAGACAGAGAGACAGAGAAACAGAGAGAGGCAGAGAGACAGAGAAAGACAGAGACAGAGAAACAGAGAAAGAGAGAGAGGCAGAGAGACAGAGAGGGACAGAATGAGACGTAGATGTACATATTTCCTGGATCTTAGAGAGAGTGGCCAAATTATTCAAATGTTTCTAATGGGAAATTCACGCTTTGAGTATATTAAGTTCTCAAAATTGTGTTAAGATTTTATATGCTAAATTGCACTGAAAATTGTAAAGAAAGTAAAATCACTTCCCTATTTTGAAGTATATATTTTAAGAGACAGAAGAGCTCATTTTCCAAATCAGGTCTAGATGAATTTTTTTTTTTTAGATTCTTCCTTCAGCCTGTTGATAGCATTATTTGCATTAGGTATAGGTTTTAAGTAAAGAAGGAAACAGCAAGTGGCATGTAAAAATTGAAATTCTCTAAAGTTCAGGTGAATTATGGGTTCCTAATTTGATGTTCTTCTTATAGCTCTGTTGTCAATAGGATCAAAAACACAAGGTTTAAGGGGGTTTTCACCATATGAACTAGTTATTGGAAAACCAAATTTAAGAGATTGTACTAAATAGTATTAAGTCTTGTTACTGGCAGATTTTAATAGAATTGTCTAGGAATCTCTAGAAGTGCCTGGGAACCACAGAAGCAGAGACCCCTTTCAGAGATACCCTGAAAATGAGGCCCATTCCAGAATGTTCAAGAGAAGATATTTTCAGAACCAGATGATGTCATGGGATGCCTGGGATTCAAGATAAAATGTGCTGAGTAAATGGACATTAGGAGTGGGTCACTCAGATTTAAGGAGATTTGATGTTATTTAATATTGATGATCATCATTGTATCGCTTTGGCCTTTTGTTTGAAGATATTTATACTGTCTGGGGCAGCTAGGTAGCACAGGGTACAGAGTACTGGTTTTGGAATCAGGAAGACTTATCTTCATGCATTCAAATGTGAACTCAGGTGTTTATTAGCTGTGTGACCATGGGCAAGTCACTCAACCCTGTTTGCCTCAGTTCCTAATCAATAAATGATCTGGTGAAGGAAATGGCAAACTACTCCAATATCTCCTGGGATTGGCCCTATGATGAGTGATCACTGTACTTCTAGCCTGGGCAAGACAGACAGACCCAGTCGCAAAGAGAGAGAGAGACAGAGACAGAGACAGAGACAGACAGACAGAGAAAGAGAGAGAGAGAGACAAAGAGAGAGACAAAGAGAGAGAAGAGAGATTCTTAACCTTTTTTTTTTGTTATGGATCCTTTTTTGACAATCTAGTGAAGCCAAATGGATTTCTGAGAAAGCTATTTTTAAATGTATAAAATAAAATATGATATTGTAAAAGAAACCAATTATGTTGAAATTATCAAAATATACTAAAAATCAAGTTCATAAATCTCACTTTAAGACCCTTAAAGAAATCTGACAGTATGATTAGTGCAAAGGAAAAAAAAAATGAGAGATAGAGGCCCAGATTCTGATCCCAGCTTTACCACTGACGAGCTGTTTGATCTCAAAGAAATCACTTAAATTCTCTGAACTTTCATTTTATTAATTTAAAATGTGGATACTGGGATAGTGGCTTCTAAGATCCCGTCTAGTCCCAAAATTCTATTACCCTATGAATAGGAAGAAAAGTCAGAAAGAGAGCTAAATGAGATGACAGAGACCAGAAATGGTCTGCCTTGTCAGGGAGCAATGAATATTGATCCCAGACCCTCATCAAATGATAAGCACTTTCTCCTTTTCTAGTCTTTAATGTCTATTCCTATCACATCAATACCCTGCCTATTATATAATAGAAATGAAAGAGAAAATAAAAACAGAGAAAAAGGAAATCTCTTTAGGGAGTCAGGGAGATAGAGGGAATGTTACAGAGTTTGTCTGACATACCCGATATGCCAATGTGCCCATTAAAGTAAAATTCACATGCTCTTACTAAAATAATATTTTCTCATCTGTAAAATGGGGACCATTAAACCTTTCCCAACTACTGCTCTGTGGAGGGCGCATAGATGAAACAAAATAATACATCTGAAAATGCTTTGAGGGAAAAGTTAAAAACATTATAAAATTCATGGTATGATTGTTGCTAATTAATAATCATTCAGAATCTCTTCTTTTTTAGAGTAAGGTTTTCTGAAAGTAGTCCAGTAGCATTTCTACCCTTTTTGCACCTTCACTTCCCTGGAGTTCTTGAATTTTTATTTTCCTGGAATTGAAGTCTCAATAGCAAGTTAAGAAACATTTCTTTAAAATAATGCTCCCTCTCACCCTTCCCACTACCATTTCACATAACTACTGACTGGTCTTGTTCATTTGATAGCAATCATGTCTGAATATTAAAATGATGGAGACTGAGAAAGGTCACCAAATGTTGCATTTGCAATCTAAGCTACAGGAGCCCTATTCCCAATGCTGAGGCCTCTTGTATTTAGGTGATTATGTACTTGGAAGTCTGAACTGACTGGCATTTTTTTTTCTTTGCTAGTGTAACATGAATATGAATATCCACCTGCAGAGCTCTGATCTGAAGAAGAGATAGAGAGAAACAATGAAAAGAAAGGTAGGCTATTTTGTTTTAAGAACAGCAACCCCTATTGGCGGGGCTGCCAGCAGACAGCTTGGTGAAAAGGAAAGAAAGAAGTTTGACATGCATTCAAGTAAATAGATTTCAAAGTAGATTTTGTTTTACAAAAGTCCATTGTCCAAAGTCCTAACATTGCCTTGAGTGAAGGGGAAGATTTGCTCTAGAACATACAGTTAAGTTTTGCTTGGAGAAAGACATCAAATAATACACTGATGAAATATTGAAGGGGATGTGAAGGGAAAGATCACATTATAGTAGCCAGTAATTGCCACAGAAGGGCAGCTAGGGGGTGCAAAGGATGGAGTCAGGAGAGCCTGAGTTCAAATCTGGCCTCAGATTCTTACTAGCTGTGTGATCCTGGGCAAGTACTTAACCTGTTTGTTTCGGTTCCTCATCTGTAAAATGTGCTGGAGAAGGAAATGGTAAACCAGTGTCTTCGCCAAGAAAATCCCAAATGGGGTCACAGAGTAGGACATAACCGAAACAACTCAACAACAATAATTTCCCCAGAAACTCCAGCAAGAATTATTGAGAGTAGTGAACTACGAATTCAAATGCATAATGTGGTAAATAAGAAAACTAGCCAAAATCTTAGGCTGGACTGAAAATCCAGGACTAGGGATAAGATGGTCCTGTTGCACTCTGCTCTAGTCAAACATCTGGAGTATCACGTTCATTTCTGAGTACCCCATATTAGAAAAGACATTAATAATCTGGACAGTGTCTAGAGGAAGCCACCATAGGAGTTCATGAGATTTGAAGACCAGATGAAACTAAAAATGAGTGTTTAACCTGGGGAATGAGAAGACTTAATAGGGAGGGAGAGGGCCAAACAACTATCTTCAATCATGTTGAGTGAGAGTGAGAAAGATGAGAATTGTTGTTCTTGGTTCCTAAGGATAATACTAGGTATGAGGGGTGGAAGGAACCATGAGGCAAGTTAAAGTTTTTTATAAGGAATTTTTTTTTTTTAACAATTAAAGCTCTCAGGGCAGCTAGGTGACGCAGTTAGGTGGCGCAGTAGATAGAGCTCCCGTCTTGGAATCAGGAGGACCTGAATTCAAATCCAGCCTCAGACACATGACACTTACTAGCTATGTGACCCTGGGCAAGTCACTTAACCCTGATTGCCTCACTAAAAACCAAAAATAAATAAATAAATAAATAAATAAAAACAATTAAAGCTCTCCAAAAGGGAAACTGTTTTTTTTTTTTTGAAAGGTAGCATGTTCCCTATAACTGGATATCTTTAAGTAGAGCCTAAATGACCACTTGAAAAATACAATATGGAGAGAATTCTTGTCCAAGTGAGGGTTGCGATGGCCTCTGAGGCCCCTTCTATTTCTGAGATTCCATGAAATTATCACCCTCCATGGCACAATACCAAGGAATTAACTTTGGGGTGTTTCATTTATGAGGGTAGAAGAATTCTATGAACTAGCCTAATTATAAAACACAAACCCGCTAACATAAAACCAACCAGTGGGTTTGACTGCACAGGAACCTGACAGGGCTGAAAAGTACCTTGTTGTCTCTCATTTTTGTTCCTATTTAAATGGACCTCGTGGACAAGTTTGAGCAAAAGTCATTATTGAAACACTTCTGTACTTTATGGACATAGTTAACAGGTTATTCTGATGGAAAGTTGCCACTAAAAATAATTTGTTGGAGGCAAATGGAAGGTCTTCTGTGGATGAGAGAATTTGCTAAATGGTTACCAGAAACCAAGAGAGATCATTCTTTTCCCCCTCCCCCCTCCTCTCCCTTTTCATTAAAATTCATTCTTTTCCATTTGTTTGTTTTTTGTTGATGTAGCTAGTGTTCTTTCACAGAAAGGCTGCTTTCAATGAAGATGGAGTATGCATTCAGATTTTTAAAAAGTATAAAAATATGAGGCTGCTCTAAGATTTTAAAGGCATTTTTCTTTATTTCCTTTACAATATATAGTTGTGGTAGTTCCTGGGTCATTTTAGTCATGTCTGACTCTGTGATCCCTTTTTGGGGTTTTCTTGGCAGAGATACTACAGTGGTTTGCCATTTCCCTCTTTAGCACATTTTACAGATGAGGAACTGAGGCAATGAGGGTTAAATGACTTGCCCAGGGTCACACAGGTAGCAAGTGTCGGAAGCTGAATTTGATCTCAAGAAGATGAATCCTCTTGATTCCAAGGCCTGTATTTCATCCACCGTGTCATATAGCTACCCGCTACCACAGTATATCACTAAAGACAAAATCCCATAAAATCAATTAACTAACAAATATTCATTGAATATCTACTACATTTAAGTTACTCACTGAGCTAGGTCATATGTCTTTATTTGGGATGCAAAAAAATGTATCCATTGTTCTAGTTTTCAAGAGTAGTAAAATCTAGCTGAGAAGGCAAGGCACAAATGCATGAACAAATCAGTAGTAAATGCTTCACTATAAAATAGTAACTCTTTGAGGGCAGAGACTTTTTGTCTTTCTCTTACCAGTACCAGGCACAGAGTATACGGCTAAGTGATGCATGATGTATGGACTTAGACATCAAAGAAAAAAATAGATCTTTCTTGGTTATTCTCTAGGTTTTTGAGTTCAATACAAAAGATTCTTTAATCATATCAAAGATGAAGGAACAAGAGTGTTTTTCAAAACAGGTAATTACATGTCTTTCCATTTTCTTCCTATTTTTTCCAATGACCTTTCACCTCAAGACTAATGAAAAGTATTGAAAAAAAGGACAATTATGAAAACTTGGCATAATGAATCACAGCATAGTCATTCAGGGAAACACAACTTAGAAGTGCTGCTACGTTACCAAAGGTAACACTTTCAAGACAACAAAATAAAAGTATTGGAAGCTAGACTGTATTTCAGTCTTGTCCTATCCACTATATTCTACCCATGTTTTGGGGTTCATTAGGGAAGTGATGTCAAACTCAAGCCATATATTGACATAGAAAACCATATATTAACATTCTCTGTGTTCTATTGTATTTTTATTTATTTAAAAATATTTCCCAATTACATTTTAATCTGGTTCTGCCCACTAGAGAGTGTTTCTGGCAGCATGTTTGACACTTCTGCTCTAGAAGAAAAGGCTTTATATGTACAAAAATTATTTATAGCCATTCTTTTTTTGTAGTGACAAAAAACTGGAAACTAAGGTGTCTCTATCAATCAGAACAAATTATGGCATATGAATGTAATGGAATAATATTGTTCCATAAGAAATCATGAAAGCAATGGTTTCAGAAAACCCCAGGATGATTTCCATCAACTGCCGAAAAGTATAGTATGTAAAACCAAGGGAACAAACTATACAAGTATAACATCAACATTGTAAAGACAAACAATTCTGAAAGATATAAGAACCCTCATCAATGTTGTGACCAACTGTGATTCCAGGGGATGGATGATGAATCATTCTACCCACTTTTAGCAGAGAGGTGATGGGTTCAAGATGCAGAATGAAACACATGGACACTGCTATGCCTATTTGTTACAAGAGTTTTCTTTTTTCAGTTGGGGATGGTGGGAGGGAGAGAAAGTAATGTCTTGATAAATGGAAAAAAATAATTTAAAATATGAGGCAGGGAGACCAGAGACTTACTGGGCTCTAGGAGCAAATGGGAATTTCTCTGCCTTCCTTCTTTTTTATTTTAAAGTTCAGAATCTTATGCTTATCTAATTTAGAAGAGAGGAATCCTCTTCCAGGAGCTAGGGCTCAAGGCAATCAGGAGCACTGACTTCTTTTCTAAACGACCTTTTGTGGTGTGGAATTTTTCTTCAGACCTTATCCTGGAGCCTGTGCTTGCCTTGATTAAAGAAGAATGAAGAGCCTGAAGGATGCCCTTGCCTCCTGATTTTGTGGCTTCAGAGTGAATCATGGACAGCTAGCATAGAGACTGACAAATACACTGACAATAATTAACATCTATTGAACACCTGCGGTGTGTGAGGAGAATCACAACTACCAGGGGCAGCACCAAGAGGCTGACCCTGTCTCATACGAACAATGAAAGATGATTTTTAAAAAAGGCTGTTCACCAGTTGCCAGGCATTCACTAGCCTCCACGCCAACTTCACTGGACACTTACGTGTTGCCACTGTTGTTGTCCGTCCTTCATTCTCAAAGGTGTAATGCATGGCTTTAACTCTATTTGGCCAGACAGGACTATTCAGGCAGAAATGTAGCCAGCATTCCTCAGAACACTTTTCTCTTCCATTATTTGTTATTCACATAGCACATATTGGCAGAATTGTTTAGAGGTTTCATATATTTATGCACTGCTGGAAGAGCAGTGGAGAGAGCGCTGGGATTGGGGTCAGGAAGGCCTGAGTTCAAATCTGGCCCTAGACACTTACTAGCTGTGAGACCTTGGGCAAGCCATTTAACCTCTGTTTCCTCAGCTATAAAACAGGACTAATAATGCCACCTATCTTACAAAGTTGTGAGGGTCAAATGAGATATTATTTGTAAAGCACTTAGCACAGAGACTGGTACTGCATAAATGCTTATTCTCTTCCCTTTTCTTTCATTCTACCAAGATGGCAAGCTCCTTGAAGGCTGGTATTTGTCTGTCCCAAAGTGACCAGCACTTAGCAAGCCACAGGAAAGATCCCTTAAATAGGTATTTGGTGAGTTAAAATGAACTGCATGCAGTGAGAAATTTGTGTTACTTTTGATCTTCAGCATGGTGGCCCTCAGGGTGATCTCCCTGTTCAGATCCAGAGCCGGAAAGGACCTCTGAGGCTGTGCAGGTCCAGGCCCCCCATTTTATAGATGAGGAAATGGAGGCCCAGGGAGTTTAAGTGTCTTATCTAAGGTCACCTGGGTTAGAAAGATTAGTGGCAGGATTTGAACCCAGGTTCTCTGATTCCAGAGACACTGTTCCTTCCACTATATATAGCACATTGTCTCTCACAGGAAAGCAGCAAGGAAAAAACAATGCAATAATCTGGGAGCCCTGGTGGTGACTTTGCCAATTGGCCCATGCCCAATGCACAGGAGCCATAAGGTTCTATGGGCCGTGAACACTGACAACTTAGACATTCAGGTAATACCAGAAATGAAGGAGACGTATGATTGTTGTTCTGTTTATGGCTAACTAAAGTCTAAAAGAGCTCCATAAGTAGGGGATGGAAAGATGTGCAAAAGCTGGAAGTTTGGGTTCTGGTCCACGTAAATGTCACCACAGATGTGTCCCAAAACATTAAGTATGACCCCAGATGTCATTTTAGCAGATGTCACCTGAAGGGAACATTTCTGCACTGTCCATAGTGTGATTTACAATAAATCAAATCATCAATCTTCCTCCTGTGAGTTTCTATCCACTCACCAATGACTTCAATTAGCCCTGTGAGCAGAGTGACAGTAGCCAAATAGGGCCATTAATTATGATCAGATGTTATCACATGCCAGGACAAAAAAACAACAACAACAAAAAAAAAAAAACGATGGTTATTGGCACAGGGCTTGACTGTCTAGAATGTCAGTGACTCCAGCACTTGCATAGCCTTGGAAATGTAAAACTTCCCATAACTCCTATATAATATTGCATGAAACTAGGACACTCAGGTTTCTTTCCATGACTAAATGACCAGGTCAATTGAGGGGAACTAAGATATAATATAATAAAATAGTAAGAGCTCTGGGCTCCTGCTCAAAAGCTCAAAAGATTTGAGTTACAGTACTCATTCCACCACCTGTTTGCTGTGTGTACCTAGGCAAGGAACTTATCTCTCTGAACCCCAATGACTTCATCCACAAAATAGGAATAATAATAATATTCGTACTATCCACTTTATTTTGAGAATAAAGTATGAGAAAAAGTATGTGAAATTACTTGATAAATCTTAGAATGCTATGTAAATATAATGCTATATAAATGCAAACCACTGTTAACAACTTAATTTCAACAAGGTTTTAACGTGTGAGCCAGATGACAAACTAATGCAAATATAATATGTAAAATGATATTGATGAAATTATTTAGATAAACCAAGCTACAGGTCAATTTTTGCTGGAATTATGAGATATTAGGGGAATAGTGTTTTGTTTTGTTTTGTTCTTAACTAGTTAAATAATTGTCATAATTCTTTATATTATTTTTTTCTAGATAGGCAGAACCAAAATAAAGGCATTTTTCCACTTGGCCCTTCAACGTCTAATTTATCTTTATCTCCTTTCCTTCTCAAACATGAACTTGATACAAAGATAAAGAGAAAAGGAAATCTTTTATTAATAACATATGAATACTGACTACCATATTTAAATATTTGATACCATTAAACAAATTTTTCTAAAATACAAATTTTGAACCTATATCAAATTACTCACCTTCTCAATGGTGGGGGGTGGGAAGAGGAAGGAGGGAGAGAATTTGAAACTCAAAATTTTTTTAAAAAAGAATGTTAAAAATTGTTTTTACATGTAATTGGGGAAAAATACAATATTAAACCATAAAAAATAAAATATATATTTTGGTTACAAAAATTTGCTCAGCTAAAATATGCTATATGAAGTTTCAGCTTTGGGGTAGGGGGAGACATATTATCACTGAATGGAGAAAAACCCATAACATTTTTTTTTTCAGATTTAAGATGGCTTCAAGAGGTCTTTATTTGACAAATCATCTGTGTTACAGCAAATTTGGATTGGATTGTTTCTTACTATGCACCCAAAGCTAAATCACATTCTCATTTCTTGACAAGTGAATCATACTCTTGAATGAAGAGAGAAAAACCACTAGATAGCCTCAACATTGCCCTGGTAGCTATGGAAAAACCTAGATAAATATCTCCATCATTTTTGGATAGCTATTCTATAGAGAATTTATGGGAGGATATAGCTGCCCTCTTGGAATGCCATATTCTGAACTAGTTGATTTCTCCAAGCCCTATACAGTGTAAACTGATTTTAACTAATCCCAAAACACTTTCTGTATATTGCAGTCTCATTTCATCCCATGGGTGAGAATATTTCATTCCTACCAAACTGACAAAGGACCTTGTTCACATGTGGTTTGTGTTCTTGATTGACTGGTGGATTCAATGGAGGTGGCTAAGAATTATTCACATGTATTTCACACCATCAATGGAGTAACTTATCCTATATCTCAGAAGTTCTCACCTGATGACAATATCAAGGGGTCAAGCATCTCCTTAGTTATATTATCTGGGGTTGGTGATGGGGGTAACATCCCATATACATACACATGTGCATGTTGTGTCTTCAGTTAGAATATAAAATTCTTGAGGACAGGAACTTTTTTCCCCTTTTGTCTGTGCCTCCAGTACCGAGCACAGTGCCTAACACAAAGTTGGTACTTAATAACTGCTTACCTATAGTTTAAATATAATTCAACTAAATATCAAGGAAGAAAGAAGTACCATAATCTATTCCACTTCACAGAATTTCAAACAATACTCTTCCTGTTTTAAGGTATGAATGAAGTAGCCAGAGTAATATGTCTATAGCAAATTAAATTTCTAAGACAAATACACAGCTTCCAAGAAAGACAAAACAACTCCCCCCAGGGGCTGGGGACCACTTAGTGGTAATATAGTACAGAGAATTTGAGTCCAGGTATGTGCTGGACTAGACAACCTTTGATGTGCCTTGTGGAGGTAAGATTCTGTTATTCTCTGATTAGGAATTAGATACCAAGAGGCACCTGTGGACAACTTCTAGTAGCACCCTCCAACTCTTTGTCTCTCTCCTCTTCATGTACTTTTTTCTCTTCTCTTTCTCTTGCCATTGTTTTTTTACCTCTGTACTTCTGCCCTTTCTCCTTTCCTTCTGCCATGGTCACTGACATATTCAAGCAGGAATTGCTTACCTCTTCTGGTAGAGTGCAAACCTAAATGTGTTGTCCTAAAAGAATATCTGGAATTTTACAAAGATAATCCAGAATTTCCAGATCAGCTAGGTAGCATCGTGGATAGAGTGCTGGAGGACATGTGATAGAGTCAGGAGGACATGAGTTTAAATGTAGCCTTAGAAACTTACTAGCTGTGTGATCCTGGGCAAATTACTTAACCCCATTTGCCTCAATTCCTTAGCTGGAGAAGGAAATGGCAAATCACTCCGGTATCTTTGTCAAGAAAACTCCAAATGGGGTCAAGAAGAGTTGGATATGACTGAAAAACAACTGAACAATCACAAAAATAATCCTACATGTCTTCTTTGATGTCTATTTCTCCTCTGGGGTTGGGAGAACATTTATAAAAAAGTCTGTATCGGATAACATTCAAAAAATGGTTTAAAATATATTTTATATATAATGCCACTATGCTTAGCCATGTTGAGATCTTATTATTTGGTTGTGGGGTACTTCTGCCAGTGGTACAAATTTATGCCATCTCATCCTTTAAGACTTTTGTTCATATCTTCTTATAAATGCCGTGTAGGTCATGTAACCCCATGTGTTTGGGGTCTCGATGCCAGGTAGATACCATTGGAGTGTGAAAGTTGCCCAGTCATAATTCCTCACTTTCTCTCAATGACTTATCCATTGCATTATTGCTACATCCCCACTATGAGATCCTTTACACTGCTTATCTTAATTTACTCTTGCCTGACAATATGTTTCCATCTCTGCTATTGTATCTTTCAAGAAATTCCGAATGATTCTAACATATTCATGTTGGAAGAGAGCCTTTAAAATTACTAAGTGAGTTAAGTATTTTTAAAAATAGTTAACAAACAATAAGTACAATGGGATCCTGTTTTCTCCGCACCATTCAGTACATTGTGACATAAGACATAAAGATATGCTCTTTCTTTGTGAAAGCTTTTCTAAACTCTTTTCATGCCTTTGTAAAGGATGCCCTTGATAGACATAGAGATTATTTTCATAAAAGCTTTGTTGAGATGGGAAAGTAGGCATATAGGCAAGTACGTAATATAATAATAATGACTTGCTTTTGTATATTGCTGTAATTTTGCAAAATATTTTTCTCTTAACAATCCTCTGAAATTAGTAGTACAAGCACTATTATCTCCATTTTACAGGTAGGACAACTGAGAATCTTAAAGGCTAAGAGACTCAACCATGATCTCATAATTAACAAATAGGTAAAGTGGGATTCAAACCTAGATCTCCTGATTTCAAGTCTAACCTGTGTCCTGTGGACTCTCGTATAACAAATAATGTCTACTTGGATCTTTTGGAACCTCCTTCCCCCCACAAAAGTAATAGGAGTAACATGAAAATCAACTCAGTGAAATTTCTAAAACACAACTGAAGACTAGGAAATTTCAATATTACAGTTGCAATAATATATTCATATCTGTTCATCCTCTTCCTGAAGAAGACATGCCCTTTTCCCGTGTGGATCTCTCTAGGTCAAGGCTTGCTTGCAGAAAATCTTCAAAAGCACTTGACTCACAGACAATTGTGTACCCAATTAACTTCTGAGCCATGGCCCCTCTTGCCACGCCTTCCCGACCCCTATCTGGGCTAAGGAGTTCACAATGTCAGCAAACTGGAGCAAAAATCATATTGTGAGCACATGGAAGTGAGAAATCCCACTTTTAAGTGGCTGGCTGTCAGTCAACATAGTTGACATGTAAAAACATAAGGAATCTTTATTTATTTATACACTCATTTATTTATCTGTTTGTTTGTTTATGCCCAGGATAAATATCACGAAATATATCTTCAATTCAGCTAGGATGGTGGGACAGGCGAATCTGCCTCAAGGTCAAAGGAAAGAGGGCAGTTTTAGGCCAAGCCAATTTAGGGAGGAATCAATGTATTAAGCAAAGAGAGGTAGATACAATATCATAGCTCCATGTTTTATTTGCTAACTAGGTACTAAGCTCATCTGTTTCTATATTGTTGAATTTTGACAGCCCGAACAAAATCCAGTCATACCACCCTGGTTAAGAGTGATGAAAAATCAGATTTCTACTACTCTTCTAAAGGGTGGCCTCTTTGCATTGGGTTTTGATGAATGTGCTTAGGTTAGTGCCTGTGCAGGTGCTTGCTATTGACCATAAGAACAAACCCCCAAACCAAAATAAACACATGAAAAACTAATCAAAAATTTATAAAAAGTTGAAACATCAAAAAAGATTTCCTACAAGGCAAGGAAAAAAATAAACCCAGCAACAAAAAGCTCCAAGCCAAATCAAATGAGATGGCCCTGGGGTATGTTGAGTGTACCTGGACCCGTTAGTTCACATTCCAACTGGGAACAACAAGAGGGTTATTTTTATTAATGTATCATTTCTGCATTTACATCATCTTTCTATGTTGTCATAAAATTTAAAAAAAAAAAAAAACAGATTTCAAGACCGGTTTGCTCCATGTGCTGTAAACACCATAACCTGGCAGAGTCACTGCTTCTTGACCATGTCAAAGTGCCTAAGTCAACCAGGTCGACACTAGCTGCGCTTCAGAAACAAAACAGCCAGAATATCTTTGCATCACCCCTTTTTTATCCTTGTGATCCCAATAAAGTCAATGGTACCGCCATTCCTGCTTAGCCGGCTGTTGGATGCTCAGGCCTGGATTATAGAGATCCATTAAGGCAGGGAGGCAGAAGCATCAAAGCACATCTCTGAGAACTACTTTAATGAAGTCAACTGCGGAAAACAGGAACCCCTAAAGTGCCATGTCGTGCAATAAAGATGTGTTTATGCATCTTTACATTTATGTAGAGTTTATAGATATAAAGGCATTGACTTGGCAACTTGGTTTTAGAATTTAGGCTTGGTTTTAGAATTTCCCCTTATATTTTGAGTTTTAGTCTGAGAAAGTTGCCTAGGGTTGTTGTTTAGTTATTTTCAGTCATGTCCAACTCTTTGTGACCTCATCTGGGGTTTTCTTTATAAAGATACTGGAGTGGTTTAAAATTTCATTCTCTAGCTCATTTAAACTGGCTCAGCAAACTGAGTGAAACAAGGTTGGGTGACTTGTCCAGGGTCACACTGCTATTAAGTATCTGAGGCCAGATTTGAACTCAGGTCCTCCTGACTTCAGGGCCAGGGCTCTATTCACTGCACCACTTAGCTGCCCCTTAGGATACTGAGAGGTTAAGGGAGTTGTCACATAGCTAGTATGTGTTTGAGGCTGGATTTGAATTCAGGTCTTGATCTGTCAACTATGCTATGTCACCTCTCTCCAGACAACTAACTGACTAACTCTCTCTCGCTCGCTTGCTCTCTCTCTCTCTGTCTCTGTATCTCTCTCTCTCCATATCTATGTAGATATAGATATATATGGGGGCCATACTGAATAACGCAATTCATAAGTGGCTCAACTAGGAGTTGAATTCAAGACTTCTGAAATCAGCCTCCCTACATGAGAAGTCTAATTATTAGATATATGTCCCTCCTCTGAAGAGAAAAGTGATATACTACAAGTGTAAAATAAAGTATGTGCTGTCAGATTTGATGCCTGTGTTAATTTTATTTTTTTAACTATACTTCTTAGTGCCAGGAAAGGGTTCCATTGAGAAGGGAAACTGGGAATTGTCTAGTGATGTGAAAAAGAAAAGAATCAATAATCAATTTAAATAGAATCACAGAATGTCAAAAAAAAAAAAACCCAGAAAGATCTCAGAAATGCGATCATCAAATCTAGTCCCTTAATTGTACATATCAGAAAACTGAGGACCAGAGAGGGCAGAGCTCAAGTTGATGCAGCCAGGAGACAGGAAAACGAGAACTAGAAGTCAGGTCCTCCAAGACCAGAGCTGAAAGCACTGAACAATGATGATGACGATGGTGATGATTATGATGATGATGATAGATAACATTTACATCGGATTTAAGATGTGCAAAGGACCTTACAATTATCTCAATTGAGGCTCCAAACAACCCTGTGAGATAAATGCTATCATTATCCATGTTTCACAGATGAGGGACCTGAGGTTAAGAGAATTAGAAGGTGTCCATGGTCATAAAGCTTTCACATGTCAGAGGAACAATTCAAATTCAAATCTTTCCTATATCCTAGTCCAACACTATTTTAGAAGCTTTTGCTTTTACAAGATATGTATAATTAGCCTCAATATTTTGGGTTGACATTGAATGTCCAGCGTTTGTCATTTAAATCAGATTCTTTAAAAGTCTCTTTAAAGACAATTTTTGTGGTTTAATGATCTCGTTTTGTACATTAGATTTCTTAATGGAAAAAAAAGCAAATGAAGAAAACAAGCACAGATATAAATGATAATAACCATATTTGTAAATACAGTTCTAATTAAGGACTTCTTGAAATGTGTTACATTTACATAGTTTGCAATGGAACACGAATGTGTTTTTAATTGTTTTTTGTGGTTTTCAGAAACATTTGAAAAGCTATTTCATCTATGAAATTACATCTATAAGTAGTTGGCCTCATTAATTAGATGGATTTATTGGCATTGTTTTATCCTCCAGTAGATATGTGCAATGCATAGGCACAATGTTATTATGTAAATTAAAGGGAAAGACAAAGAAGTCATAACTCAGCAAGTGAATTTTCCAAGATAGTGAAAGATAAATCAGCCCAACTCATGTTCCATACAATATTAAGTGCTCCTTTCTTCAGTCAGGGGAAAAGCAGCTAAGATAGGGAAGGAACCCATATTGCCCACCACCATTTTATATGTTGGTCTTTTTCTAAAGAGGCCACCTATTGGTTTGGAGTTGACATCCTTTTTTGAGTTGTCATAACTGTCCAGTGACTGACCCAATCTGGTCATTGTGGCAGATGAAATAACTTCATCTGGCTATTTTAGCTGTTTTAATGACAAAAATAGATTGATAATGCAATGATGCAATCAGTTGCCCAGCATTCATCCTGAATTGACCCCTAGAGTCAGTTTTCAGACCCAGTTTTCTAGACCTTTTACAGTCTTTATGTCATCTGGTATACCTAATAATGCTGGGAAACAGTTCCTTTTCTGGGAAACAATTCCAATTTCACTCCTGTAAGGAATGAAAGAGACAAGATATAAAATGCATAAAGACTCAGTCTTCTCTCAGATAATGAAAAGGCTTTAATACTTATTCCTTCATTTTTATGAAGGAATCAAGAAGGCAGGGTCCCAGAGCAACACTCTCCTCAGGAATTGATTAGTAGGCTTCCTTGGTTCTAAATTGGCTACCTATTCAGTGTCAAGGAATTTTCTTCAGAGAAAACAATAATACCTTAGCCCTTAGTTGCTGTTTGCTCTTCCTTCTCCAAGAGGACCATGATATCAGGAAGGTGATACCATCACATGCAAGTGAATTGGATTTGAGTGAGGGAGGGCTGTGTAAAGTCACCAGCCTCCCTTTCTCCTCTGGAGCCATCTGGGTCCAGAGGCAAGATACAGATCAGGACAACTGGAGATGGCTAAGGATGCAGTGGGAGGCCTTGGGCTTTTTAAGCTAAGGTCTTTAACAGGTCTCAGTTTAACTGAGACAATCTCAGCCCTTAATAACTACTCATCAAATATCTACCACACTTTTCATCATCACTCAACCCAGAAGGATAAAGCTCTATCTCTGGCCCATCTCAGGGACTGGGCTTGGAATCCTCCTCCCATTGGAACTTACTACATGGCTAGGCAGTGATGGGTATACCTTGCTTTACCTAAATGTCAGGGAAATAAAAACCAATAACTCTGTAGCCCATGAGCTCAGACACCAGGCTTTTCAATCTTTCTATATTATCACCCAGTTCATATTCTTGTTGTGATCATTTGCTGATCTTCAGATCACTCTGCTTCCTTTCTTATTAAAAGAGTTTCATCAATGGCACCCTCTCTCCTTTCCTTCCTTCCTTCCTTCCTTCCTTCTTTCCTTCCTCCCTCCCTCCATTCCTTTCTTTCTTTATTCCTTCCTTCCTTCCTTCCTTTCTTTCTTTCTCTAATCAGTCATTTTCTCATGGCACTTCAGTGCCTATTGGATTTTCTACCTTGTAAAACTGCAAAATAATCCAGTAAAACCAACCACAAGATAGCTATGTCTGACAGCATATACCATATTCCATACCCATAAACCCTATCTCTTTACTGAGAGAAGGAAGTTGTATGTTATCTATTTTCTGGGGCAAGTCATCAGAGTTCAGCTGCCATTTATATTACTGCAGTTATTGTACACATTATTCTCCAAGTTCTCTTTACTTCCTTCTTCAAGTTTTCAAATATTTATTTAAATTCTTAATATTCATAATTTCTCATGGTATAGTTGATTCAACTATTTCTCCATTGATGGGTACCAACTTTGTTTTTAGTTTGGGACAACTACGAAAAGTACTCCTATGAATATATGGGAATACATGGGGTCTTCCTTCTATCTTTGACTTCCTTCAGGTATGCTTTCCCTGTGATTGCTTGTTCAACACATATGGTCAATTTAATAAATTTTCTTACACAATTTCAAATTGCTTTCCAGAATGGATGGACCAATTCATAGTTCCATGAATCATGTAGTAATGTATCTCTCTTCCCATAATCTCTCTAAAACTGATAATTTGTTTCCTTACTTTCTCAAGAAGTACGTCTAGCTCAAAATTTTCCTCGCCACCTCAACACCTGTTATCTTACTAGGAGGTTTTAATATAAACATGGTGATATCTCCTTGAACACCCTAGCCTTCCAGCTCATCAATATCATGAGTTATTTTTTTATTTCATCTCAACCTTAGATATCTTAGAGTTCCCAATTACCTGTAGTGATACAAGATTCTGAACTCTGAATTTCTCCTCACTGATTCCCACCTCCTGTTGTTCCATGTCATCCTAAACTAACCCTTTATCCTCACTGTAACCTCCAGGCCCTCTAGTCCTGCCTGTTCTTATTCTTCATCACTACCCCCCCCCACTATGGACTCTTTTCCTCTCTTTACACTCTAGATCCTATAATTGACTAGTTAAATTTTAAAGAATCTCCTTGAATACCCTTTTACTGTCTTTGTCAACATGCCAAACTCCAACTCTGAGTTAACTTCAATAGCTGCATTCTTTTCTTTAACTTCTAGGCTGCTGTACATTGCTGGGGGAGACTTTTAAACATGTAGGTTTTGTTATGCAATCTCAATCAGGTCCTTATCTATTATTCTTCCCTGATTTTAAGAATCACTTGTGGGTAATCACACTTTCCACAGCAGCGTCTCTCCTTAATCCCCCTCTGCCATTTCAACTCTTTCATCTTCCAAGTAAAAGCTCAGGTCTATCTTATTTGTATGGAGCATGGGTACGGCACTAGACCCATCCACATGGACAGTGTAATCTGATGTCTGTCACGCTCTCCTCTGAGATGGTTTTCTTATTCTAATCTTCTCTTACATTTGCAGATATATTTTTTTTCTCTCCTAGAGTGTAGATGTTGACCATGGCCAGGTCTCTACATCTCACTATTCTGTCTCGTGTTTATAGAGGGTAACACTAGTATGTGTTATATGTCTACTATACCCTGGTTCCTGAGCCCTCACCAGTCTAATTCCCATTGATACAAAATCAGTTGCTACAACATCATTAACTCTTAAACACAAAGCATTTTATTAAGCAATAAAGCAAAAGTAATAATAATGATAACATTTATTCACCAAAGACAAAGGTAGTACTAATAAAACATAAGTTACTCAATAGAAGACCAGAGCAGGAATAATCATTGTGTAAGAGTTAATCATAAACCTGCATCACATGTTCATTCCCTCCAAAACATACAATGCTCATAAAGGAGAGTGGGTACAACAAGGCTAGCAGGAAGGTCCATGAGTGAGGAAACTTAGGTGCCCAGGGGAACACAACTCTGGACTATGTGTCCTCAGCCCCTTCAGGAATAATCTGAGCCACATGAAAAAACTCTGCTAGCTGCTCCCCTTTAGCTCTTCATCATTCTCCTGATGGGCAAAGCTACTCCCTTTCTACTTTGGAAGTGAAGCAATGACAAGCTCTTTTCACTCATACGCACCAGTAACAGGGCACACAGAAAAGCATCACATCATTTCAGGGACAAATATGCTTCCTTAAATCCAAAAACTGCCGAGCTCTTTATAAATCAAGGTATTCTGTTTTTTCCCCAGTACACCTGTTTTATCCACATCTTCTTACCATATAGTACACAACAAAACAAATACAGATCCTCCCCTCCCCTCTTTCTCCTCAAATCAAAGAGAACAGTAGAAGGCAACACTACCCCCGAGAGGTTTCTTCTCTCTCAGACATTTTTACAGCTTCAGTGAGAAATAAGTTCCAAGAGCTCTCAGCTCTCAGATCATCCACCAATTGCTCTAGACAATTAGCCAAAGAATGCTTCTCTTCCTAACAGTAAAGTCTCAGCAAAGCAGATGAAAATTCAACTGACTGAACTGGAAGCTTTCTATGTATCCCATAACTTCTTTAAGCTTTTCTTCTTCTTGGCTTCTTAACCAGATCTCTTGCTGGCTTTTTAATGTCTACTAACGCTTTAATGACCTATCTTTTTTTTCTTTATTAGGCAAAACTAAAAAAAAAAAATCCATCTTTTTGCCTATTATGAATCTAACAGTCCTCATATAACATCCCTGTAGTTTCCTAATATTTATTTGATTCATGTTTTTTTCAGCTATAGCTTCAAAACTCTAAAAACAGTCACATGCTATTTTGATGGGCTGATGGGACAGAATGCCCTACCATCATCAGTACCTTAGTCACTGCTCTGCCTTCCAACATTATGTTGATCTGAGCAGAAATTCTCAATCAGGTGTTCTGAACAGTCTGTGCTTCATCTCTCATTTTATCCGAGACTTTTTTCATGAATGGATTTTATTATTTTTTCCCTACACAAATGTTATTGCAGCTCCTTTCATCAACCAAACCATTCACACATAAAAGGAACCATTTCAGTCTGATGATCAGAGGAGCAAGAAAATAGAGCTGAAAGTGACCTCAGACAGGCATCTAGTCCAACCCCATCATTTTACAAGTAAGAAAACTGAGGCTTAGAGAGGTTGTCACTTGCCCAAGGTAGCACAGGTAGAAAAGATTAGAGTCAGGATTTGAAGTCAGGTTCTCTCACTCCAGAGCCAGATAAAATCTTCACCTAAAATTACCTCATTATTATGCTATAACTTCAATCCAACAAACATTCATTGCTAAACTATTAGAAAGAACTGTCTAGGCACATTGCCTTTACTTCTTCACCACTACTAACTCCTCATTCTGGCTTTTGAACCCCAGCATTTGACTGAAATCGTTCTCTTCAAGGTTACCAAAGATTTCTTTACCCCTATGTCCAATGACTTTTACTCAATCCACATGCTCCTTGAACTCTGTAGCTTTTAACCCTGTTGACAACTCCCTCTTCCTCTAGCCTCTTTCCCCCTTTGCCTTCTAGGATATTGTTCTCCCTTGGTTTTCTATATACCTGCCCATCTGCTTCTTCTCCTTTGGTAGATGACACATCTTTAACCCCAAAGTGCTGTCCTAGGTCCCCTTTTCTGCCTTATGCATATTGTCATGGCTCCAATGATCACCTTCATACAGATGACTCCCAAATCTATGTATTCAGCTCTAATTTCTCTCTTAAGTTATATGCTGGCATGAGCAACTACACATTGGGGATTTCTACCTGAAAGTTGCAGTAACGTCTAAACTCAACATGTCCTAAATTGAAGCCATTGTCTTTTCCCCAAAACTGACCTTCCTCCAAATTTCCCTATTTTTTTAGGAGGGCACCATCATCCTTTCAACCAGCCATGTTCCCAACCCCATAGTCTTCCTTGACTCTTCTCTTTTCTTCATTCTCCATTCCACAGCCAATCAGTTGTCAGGTTCTGCTGATCATTCTGCTACAACTTTTTTTCACATATATTTCTTCTTTCTACTCCAATGACTATCACCCTGTTCACGCCACCTCTCATCTGGATTATTTTATCAGATCTTTGATTGGTCTTTCTGTTTTCAGTCTCTCTTTTTTCTAAACCCTTCTCTGTACAACTAGAAGATATAACAATCTTCCAGAAACACAGTTCTGAATATATCACTTTATGTCAGTGTCTCCCAATTGCTCTTAGGATTAAATATGCACTCTTAAATATGCACCTCTGTGATATTTCACATGGGTCCAACCTATGTCTCCAACTTTTTTCCACTTATTCTACTTCTCACATTCTACTTTCCAGCTGAGCTCTCAGACTAGTTGTTTCTGGAATTCACCTTTCTCTCTCCTGTTTCTGATCATCAGCACAAGCCGTTCTTCATGCTTAGAAGGAAATCTTACTTCATCTCCACCTTTCTGATCCTTATCTTCCTCCAAGACTTAGTTTAGGTATCATCTTCTTCTTAAAGCTTTCTCTCACTCTCCCATTAATTAGTAATTTTCTACTCCTTGAATTGCTTTGAATTATCATCTGTTTATATTTTTGTATACAGAATTCAAATTGTAACATATATTAACCAAAAATCACATCCTGGTAATATATATGGAATCAGTGGAAGACATCTGGACTTCGATGTCAAGGGTTTTCATCCTATGATATATAAATCTCAGACAAGTTCCAGACATCAGCAGAGCACCAAAAGGTGCTGGTAATTTTGAGAACATGTCTGACAATTTTTAGATAATATAGATATGTTATTGAACTAACCCCAAGGAGGCACAGAAAAGAGTTAGTCTGTTCCCCCCAGACCATATAAAAATGAAACCTCAAACTCCTGTCCCCCATGCACTCCACCATCTCCTAAGGGTTCATACTGCTGAGTACTCCCAAATGTAACCGACGGTTATGTGATTTGCTCTCTGTGCCTCTCTCCCTCCCCATCCTCTTCTGCATCACTGCTTGCCTTCCTTCTCCTGCCTGCCATCCTCCATCCCCAGGACATCAACTTTGTACTCTTTTTATCACTTGTCTCTGTGCTGTTAGCCCTTATACCATCTGTGGTTACTAAAGTATGATTTCTTCCATTTCCCACTGCCAGTTGTGGTCATTTCCAGCATATACCCAAAGAACTGGGCATATCTGCCCCCATTTCATAATTCTATTATTTTACAAATAAAATATCAATTCACATACTCTTCAAGTGATAGAAAACCATATATTTGTAAGGTGACATGACCTTTTTTTGTTTCTGGAGATCTTGTCAAGTTGAGAAAGAAACTAGCAAATTGCTGCCAGTTTGCGGCTGCTTGTTCGTTTTAGGGTTTGAGACTGCTGCTCTTTGGATTGCAATGTAAAGTCCAGCTGTGAATTGCTTTCTCAGGATCAACATTTAACTCCATTATATTTTCATGTTAGTAGGAGAAAAAAAAAACAACTTGTGGGCAGCACACTGGAGCCATGTGTGAAGTAAAGAACAGTTTGTTAGCATCCAGGCACTTGAGATGTGTTAAGTGGCTTGAAAAGTGGTACAACTTGAGAACAGAGTGAAAGTGTAAGCCAGCCTTCAAAATCTTGGGCAGCATGTACATGGCTAACAAGTGCAAATGAGTGCCCCTGCTGGGTGTGGAAACAGTATCTGTCACTGTTTAATCATCCTAGCTTTGAGATAGAAAGAAAATAGATCTGATTAACCATTAAGAGAACTCTAATCACTAGAAAATCATCTTTTTTAGTTCAACCACTTAAAAAGATGTGCTGTAAAGTTTCAATGCAGATAGAATCATAACATTGTAGGAATCTAGATTTAGATCTAGAAAGCACCATCTAAGTCTAACCCCTTCATTCTACAAATGAAGAATTGAGACCCAAAGGGGTTGACCGAATCTCCCAAAGTCATACACATAAGAAAATAGCAGAACTGGGATTCAAATCCAGGTCATTTCATTCTAAATCCAATACACTTTCCACTGCACTACACTGCAATTTGGAGGTATGGAGAATGGGAAATGGAAAGAGGGGGAAAAATTGATAAATTCATGAAATTCAAAGGTTTACTCTACTAGGGAAATAATTCTAATTCCAATGAATTTTAAGTTCCCCCATAGGATTATAAGCTTGAGGAAAGGGATTGTTTTTGTTTTGTTTTGCTTTTTGCTTTTCTTTGAATTCCCATCCTTAGCACAGTAGCTGGCACATAATAGGTGTTTAATAAATGACTGGTGACTTGTTCACTAGTCAGTCATTCAATGAACAAGCATTTAATAAGTGCTACTTACATGCCACCTTTATTAAGGTCTGCATACATGATTGCATATTCAGGAACTAAAAAATACAGTCACATAAGTATACTCCAACAATTAAGGAAACATCCAAACTTGTCATAACACTGCTTCAGCCAAGTTCATATACTTGCTATGCTAAGATATAACTTGCATATTTCCCATCCATGATACTGTACATCGCAGTCTCTCAAGACACTTTCTTCCATCCATGTCTCTTACTTTTCTATAAATTCTAATAAAAACTATCCTGCAAGAAGTCATTGCCTCCATTGGTCCCCACTGACTTCTCTATATGGCATCTCCTTTGAAGTAATGCAGTTGATAGAGCACTGGGCCCAGAATCAAGGAGACTCATCTTCCTGAACATAAGCCTGTATGTTGTGTTACCATGGTCAAATCACTTAACATTATTTGCCTCAGTCTCCTCATCTGTAAAATGAGTTGGAGAAGGAAATGGCAAACCATTCCAGTGTCTTTGCCAAGAAAACACCAAATGGGGTCATGAAGAGTCAGACATGACTGAAATAACTGAACATTACTATTATTATTTTTTGCTTACATCAAGCCCCAATTGGCCTCTTTGAACTTCTTCCTTGACTCCATTGCTCCTAATTTATCTCTCTGGGGCAAAAACACAACAAGTGTAATCCCTCTTCTATATGACATTTATTGATATAACTTTAAAACAACTAATATATTCTCTCCTATTCTTTTCCATGTTAAACATTCTCAATTCTTTTAACTGATCCTTAGATGGGATGACTCCAGATCCTTTGTTATCCTGGCCACCCTCTCCTGGATACTCTCTGTATAATGCAATGCATTTTCTAAACAATGGCACACTGGACATAGATGTTGTCTGACAAAGAAAAATCACAACAAAACTACTATTGCCTAATTCCTGAATGCTATGTATCTCCTAATACAGCTTAAGAATCCATTCACTTTTTTTTTTGTCCAGGGTCACATAGCTAGGAAGTATTATGTGTCTGAGGCTGGATTTGACCTTAGGTTCTCGTGACTCCAGGGCCAGTGTTCTATCCACTGCACCATCTAGCTGCCCCCATTCACTTTCCTAAATGCACAGAATGTTAACTTACATTGAGATTACAGTCCATCAAAATGCCCAGATCTTTTTTCAGACAAATTGCTATATTATTCATTCTATTTCTTGTATTTATGAAGTTGATTTTTTGGAAGTCAGGTGTAAGATTTTACATCTATTCTTGTTAAATGTCACCCTATAGATTTAGTTCAATGTTCTATCCTATTAAGACTTCTTTAAACCCTGACTCATGGATCCAGTTTTTTAGCTCTCAAACCTAGCTATACGGCAATTCAAACCTTTGATAAGCATATATGCCTTGCTTTCTCCAAATCATTGATCAAAGTGTTAAACAACATAGGGCTAAGCACAAATTGCTGGGGAACTATACTGGAGACCTCCTTCCAGGCTGCCCAAAAAACCATACATGACTTTTTTTCAAACTAATCATTCAATCAGTTCTAAATCACTGGCCTAGTTTATAGACTCTATTCTCTAATGGTTTTTGACAATCAAAAAAAAATTCCCTTCCTAATTCTAAAGTATTCCTTCCATTACTCTCCTTCACCTCTGGCAGAATTGAAGACTTTTCTGATCCCTTTTAATTTTAGGACCTTCTTTCTATTGATTGCTTCAAATTTATCCTACATACAGCTTCTCTGTACATAGCTGCTTGCATATTGTTTTCCTCATGAAACCAAGAGCTCCTTGAGAGCAGGAGCTATCTTTTATCTTTCTTTGTATCTCCAGCACTAAACATAGTGTCTGGCACATAGTAGGTGCTTAACGAATATTTGTTGACTAACTTACTGACTGAACTGCAAACATAACCTGTATCCTTTGGCTTTCTCTTCTTGGAAAGATGCCAGCATGTGCTTTCAGCACAGACTCCAGTTCCTTGGTCATTCAAGAAAGATAAAGAGTACTCACTCTATGTAGAGTGTACTATGTACTCTATGTAGGTCATATGAAATTATGTCTGTTCTCCATGCTTGCAGGAAGCAAGTTTCTTGTGACCAGATCCCCCGGAGAAATCAGTTAAGAGTTAGCCACGGAGAGAGACCCTGTGAAATATGCTTTGGCATGTGAAAAGAATGGGAATATCATTTATATTTATCTCATAGAGTTAGTGTAATATATGTCATTTTCTATCCATTCAATGATAGTTATCTATTTACTTGGGGTAGATATAGTAATGATCTCAGGCTAGTAGGGATCCATTTTCATGGTCTTTTGGGAATTAGGTACTAGAAAGCACCCTAGACAAAAAAAAAAATAATCAAAGAATTTCAGGATTGGAAGAGGTGTCTGGGGCCAACCTAGACTCCAGAAAGCATCCCTTTCAAGTTTACCTGACAAGTAGTCACCTAGCCCCTCAGCTTCAAAACTCCCCTCCTCAACCTTAACTCATCTTTTATTTAAGTTTTCAAACAGTCTTTATGTATGTCATTTTATAATCCATCCACCCTTTCCCCTCTCAGGCTACCTTCCATCCATTCTGTATTTATCTTGTATACATATAGACACATATACATACATACACACATATATACACCCCATTCTTCCCCATTAGAATATAAGCGTATTGAGGGCAGTGGCTATTTTTATTTTTCTTTGCATTCCCGGAATTTACCACAGAGCAGGGCATATAACAAGTGTTTAATATATGCTTGTTGATTGATTGATTGGCAAGACATAATATTTGAAAAATGCCTTCATGTTCATGTCATAGCTACTATAAGACACTGCTATAATGAATGTTGATGATGATTTGTAGAACATGGTCCTTTAGTGTATCAGACGTCATTTATTTATAGAATTCCTATAGTATACTTGAACATTAAATAATACATAAAACACTGTTCACATGCTTTAAAAACAAATTGAATAACTCACAAGCATTTTTTAGCACAAAGGGAACTTATTTTATATGGGCAGCATCTGTATTGACCCAACAGACCATGGCAATTATTGGGTCCCTGATCTGCAAACTAAACATTGTCTAAATTGGCTATCACAGGACAGCTCATAATGGCTCCATCTATCAGGTCAATGCTCTGCACTCAAAGAACTCCATAATTAGGACTTGATCTAATAGACCAAAGCCTCTCAAGGCCACCGTTCCAGTCTACTGGATCAAAAACTGAACACTACAATGGAGAAATACCAAAAAGCATTAGAATAGTGCTTCCAGAAAGAGCTATTTCCTCATTTCAATAAAAGGCTGCAGAACCAGTTTCATTCTGCAACTAAACAATGCAAAGTTGACTTAAACAGATGAAATAAAAATATTCCAAGTCAGGTCTGAAAACAGCAACAGATTAAAAAACTTTTTTTCTGTTCATTTTTTTTTCTTTGCAAGATTCTAAGGTTGAATAGTGTGAAGGGAGTTTTAGTCACTCTACTTAGGTTGAGAGACAGAGAAGACGTGAAGAGGAATAAGAAAATGATCTGGATCTATGCTTCAGGGCTTTTTATCCTAATTGCTTTTGCTTTTATGTTTGTTATTTTGAAACTGACATTTCAGAAGCCATTAGGACGAACTTTCATGGATATAGCAGAAGTCTGAGTAGTAATGCCGCCATCCTTTTAGTTACCCAGGTTTACAACCATGGGACCACACTTGCCTTTCTCTCTATATAGTCAGTCTTATTGATTTAACCACCACAAGAGGGCCATCTCCAGTTGTCCTGATCTGTATCTCACCCCTGGACCTAAATGGCTCTGGAGGAGAAAGTGAAGCTGGTGACTTTGCATAACCCTCTTCAGGAACAAAGGACAAACAACAATAACAACAACAATAACAACTGGGACATCTTGTCTCTCTCCACTTCTTTGCACACAAATGTTCACAACTCTAGTTCATTCCCTCCTTACCTCTTGTACGAGTCCAGGCCTGCACAACATATGGCCTGTGGGCTGCTTGCTGGCCCACAAAAATGTAGAGGATGTAAAAGAAAGTAAAGATGTAATGAGTGCTTTGTCCGGTCCCCAGCTTACCCTGCCTTCCACTTGTCACTACCGTGCCAGTCATGTAATGTGGGGTGGGTTGCCACTGCACACTCTCTCCTGTTTGTCACGTGACTCATAGCAACCAACTATTGTCAGTCTGTCTCTAGTCTGAGAGGAGTGATTTCATGATAAATAAAAATCTTAAGTAATAAGTGTAATTAATTGATATTAATTGAAATTTCCCTTTTTAAAATATGGTTTACTTACAAAATAGTTTAATTACTAGTTATACTTCCATTTGGAAAGTGAACTGCTAAAAACCTATCTGCAAACCTTAAGAAGTTTAGCCTATTTTAATTTCGGCCCCTATCTCCTGCCAAGTTGTGCAGGTCTGTACTAGCCTCTTAGTTGAATTCCTGATTCCTATTTTTTTTTTTCACTCTAATCTAGACTCCACATGGTAACCAAATAATCTTCCCCAAGCATAGCTCTAACCATGTCATTCTTCTTATGAAAAACTTTCAGTGTTGCCCTCGCGCTTCTAATAAAATATGAATTCCTCAGCTTTGTATTTAAAGCTCTTTACAACTTAGCTAAACTATTACTATATAATTGATAATTGACATAATTGATTTACTACCTAGATTGACTAATAGAAATGGAGTTGAAAGAGATCTCAGCAGCCATATAATACAATACATACCTAAAACAATCCTCTACTACAACATCCCTAACAATTGGCCAATCAGTGTCTTCTTGAAGACCTCTAGTAAGAGAAAGCCCAGTATCTGGTAGAGTAAATACATTTCACTTTTGGACAGCTCTAATTGTTAGGAAGTTTTTCTTGACATTAAGCCTAAATTTATCTCCTTGAAACTTCTTCCCATTGCTTCTAGTTTTGCCCTATGGAGAAAAAAAAAGTCATCCCTCTTCCACATGAATGAACAAAAAAAATAATATGTTAAGTGCTTACAATGTACAAAGGAATGTGCTAAGTGCTGGGAGTATAATTAGAAAAGTAACATAGTCCTTGTTACCAAGAGGCTCATATTCTAGTGGGAAGAAGGGGTAAAAAAAAAATCAGAAAGATGTCCATTACAAGTCATATGGAAGGGTCTCAAAGTCCTTAGGGTGCAGTAGCAAATTAGATGGTAATGCCTCTTTTTAATGCAGGTTAACCAAAAGACCGAGTGATTGGATGAACGTAGAGGGTGCTTAGTAAATACTTGTTTCTGTGGGTAACTTAATCTTTGTCTTGACATCTCTCTCTTAAAAAAAATTAAATCTATTTTTTAATCAGGACAGTGAGTTCCATGTTTCTACAAAGGTATTGAGACAAAGGGTGGTTGATCACCTGCCAAGGTTGTTATATAGGGAATTCTTTGGAGGTAGGGAGCATAGGTTGCATTGAATGACTGCTAAGGCCCTTACAGCCTTGAGATTCTGTAATTCTGTAACTGATGAGCTACTAAACTCCCTTGGGATCCTGGTTCTCCTAACATGGCATGTGATTAAACTGATTGGTTTATAAACCTGTTATTTATTTCATGTGGGTCATGCCCTGCATCTGGGAAGTACAGAAAGTTACACAAATGATTTGACTTTGTTTGATTTTTACATAATTGAAGTTAAGGGCTTTGGAACCAAGTATGCAAATGCATAAACAATAAGATGCAAATTACTATTTTGGACCAAAAGCACTTTTTAAAATCAGAGTGAGGGTAGCAATCAGTGAAAACTGAAATGTGTGATTCCATTTCATTGTGTAAAAGCAGACATTTTGGGCATGGATGGAGTACTTTATAGAATTCTGGAATCACAGTGCTGAGGAGGATGTCAAAAACCGTGGGTCATATCTAAGTTTAAATTATTATCGATGCCAGTGCTATAGTGCAGGCAGCTAAGAGTTACTGGTAAAGGACTTAGGACCAGGAAAGACTGACATGTAATAAAAGCCAATAATGAAGTAGATGACCAGCCAGGAGAATAAGCATGTAGAAGGATGAGTACCCTGCAATGAGCAGAACCTAAAAAGCAAGATCGTCCAGAAGTACATTTAGATTTCCAGTACCAGTGACTGGGGAGAACCTAGTAAGAAGGGAAGGCATGGGGCAATTGCAATTATTGTCATAAAATCAATTTAAAGAGATTCCTCCACTGAAGCAATTTTACCATTTCTGGGATTTTCTATGATTTTCATGGTGCAGAAGTCATTCCTAATATACTTGACTTAGCCCTTATAGTTGTTAAATATAAAGTTCATGCCAAAGAAAGGAACTGTGATTTTCATATAGAAAAGAACTATTACCAGCTGGATTTGAATCCACATTGCATGACATGGCAGCCACAAGAGTGAACATCATCTTAAGTTGAAGAAAAATTGTATGTAGAATGAGTCAATCAACAAGTATTTATTAAGAAATTACTATGTATCAGGCATTGTGCTAAGTGCTGATAATACAAAGAAAAAGCAAAAACAGCTACTGCCCCCAAGGAGCTAACTTTCTAATGGGTGAAGACAATAAATATATGGAAAGTTATGTACAAGATACAGAAAAAATAAATACAAGATACCCTTAGGTAGGAAAGCACTAGCAGATGGGGTGGGGAAGGCTTCCTAAAGAAGGTGGCATCTGAGCTGAGTTTTGAAGGAAGCCAGAGATTCTGAGAGGGAGAGGAGAGGAAGGAGGATATTCCAGATATAGCAAATGCATGGAGTGCAAAAGCATGGAGTTAGGGGATGACATATGATGATATGAGGAGCCATGAGGAAGACCATCTGGCTAAACCATGGAATAAGGAGGGAAATAATGTTTCAGATCATCTAGCTAATATGCATTAAAGAAAAGGCATGACCATCTGGTTTGCAGCTGTACCCTAAGGACCATGGGACATTTCTATCTGACTTCTACCTCTTTGCATTAGAACATAAGCCTTTTGAAAGCAAGCACTGTCTTACTTTTCTAATTGTATCCTCAGCACTTAGCATAATACCTGTTGTATAGTAAGCACTTAATAAATGTTTTTTTTTTCATTTATTCATGAAGGAGGAGGATAAGACAAGAAGAACAAGAAAAAAAAGAGGAGAAGAAAAAAGAAGAGGAGGAGGAGGAGGAGGAGAAAGAGAAGAAGGAAGAGAGACTTTTTTTTTCCTAGATGGCAAAATTAGTAGCATTTGGTCAAAGTTGCAAAGAATTATAGAAGTACAGGAAGGAATCAGGTCTTGAATCTTTAAGTGATCCTACAGTTAAATTGAGCCACTGGAGTTGACTGAGTGACAGGGTCAGGGATGAGTTTTAAATTACTTAGGGGACTGAATGAAGGATAGACTGGAGTAGAAAGCTACTTGAGGTTGGGAGTGATTGCAGATTACTATTGAGAGCCTTAACTAGGGTGAAGGGTGATGAGGCCCTAAATTACGGTGGTGGCTGTGTGCCTGGAGAGGAGACATATTGCACTAAATGTTGTGAGGATAGAAATGACAAGATTTAGTTTTTTTTTATTGCATTATGTAAAGTGAAGAGCTGAAGTTCACAAGGAAGCAAACAAGCATTTATTAAGCATCTACTATGTGCCAAGCCTTGTGCTATGCACTTTACAAATATTATCTCACTTGATCTTCACAACCCTGGGAGGTAGGTACCGTTGTTTATCCTCACTTTATAGTTGAAGAAACTGAGGCAGACAGAAATTAAGTGGCTTGTCCAGGATCACATAGTTGATATGTATTTAAGGCTGAATTTGAACTCAGGTCTTTCCAACTCTAGGCCCAGGGATCTATCTGCTGTCTCTACATAAGTGACTAGAAGAAACA
Organism: Vombatus ursinus; assembly: GCF_900497805.2. Taxonomy (NCBI): domain Eukaryota; kingdom Metazoa; phylum Chordata; class Mammalia; order Diprotodontia; family Vombatidae; genus Vombatus; species Vombatus ursinus. The sequence goes on from NW_020954619.1 coordinate 9,342,143, forward strand.
CAATCTCCTTTACAGTAAAAGAAGAAGGATAGTTTTGTGGGAAAAGATAATGACTTCTAATATCTGTTTAGTTTGCAATGTCTATGAGATATCTAGTTAAGAATGTCCAAAAGACAGTTCACGAGGAAGCACTATAGCTCAAGAAAGAGACTAGAGCTAGATACTGAGATCTGGGTGCCCCCTGCGTAGAGATTCCAGTTGAAACTATGGGAGGTAATGAAGTGAGACACCACAAAAAGAAAAGAGAAGAGGAGCCAGGCCAGAGGATTTGCAGATCTCCAGAGTTAGTTAGTAATTGTGGAATGGATGATGATCCAGCAAATCAGATGAAGAAGGAGCAGTCTGAGAGGTAGTAGAAGAACCGGGAGAGAGTGGCCTCATGCAAACCTGGAGAATTAAGATTACGTAGGAGGAGAATTAAGTTTTGCAGAGAAATTAAGAAGGAGGAGGAGTATGGAAAAGCTACTAGATTTAGCATTTTAGAGAGTTAACAATTTTAGAGAGAACAACTTCGGTGAATGATTGGGTTGAAGCTTAATTATAGATGGAGAGTCAAAGCGGAGGTATTGAGAATAGATGGCTTTTCAAGGAGCTCAGCTAAGCTGGGGGAGGAGAGATGGATAGGATGATAGCTAGTAAATATGGTAGGATCCAGTGAGAAGTTGTTTTTTTTCATTTCTCATTTTTTTTTCTTAAGAATGAGGAAGACGTGGCTGTGTTAGTAGGCATCAGAGAGAAAAAAACCAGTAAACAGGAAGACAATGAAGATTAGAGAGTGACAGAGAGAATGATAATTGGGTTAATCTGCTAGAAAAGATGGAAAGAAGAATGATAGCGCAATTTTACTCCGTCCTGTATCAAATAATATTCACAAAACAGCACAGTGCCAGGCACATAGTGGCCACTTAATAAATGATCATTGCCTTCCCTTCCCCATTCCCCCATTTATGGGCCTCATTTTGAGTGTTTCTCTAGTTCTGAGTATATTTTAAGAAGAGCACCAGCCAGCTAGAGAGTGTCCTGAGGATTAAATACCACACCATAAGATAGTCAGTTGAAAGAATGGGGATCTTTAGGTTAGTTAAGAAATAACTTTACATATTTTAAAAAACTGTCATATGGAAGGGAATTTAAGTAAGTTCTACTTAACTTAAAGAAGACCTAGGAGCCACAGGTGAAACTTGTAGAAGCATATTTCTCTTCAGGATATGTCAGGCTCTTGTTATAACTCCAAAATTTAGTGTGGGTACACCTAGATCAGTTCAACAGCCATAAGGAAGAAGGCCAGATGTTTTACAGGGAGATGGAGGGTCTCAATCACTTGTATGTGAATGCTTTCTCACCTGTGATGTCACTGGTAAGTAGGAACCAGATAACTAGGAAACTCAAAGTTTCTAGAACAAAAGTTCTGAATAGTGGAGACTGGAGTGGTCCAGAGAAGGGATAGGGTGGAGACTCCAGGTAAGAGTAGTATGTATCATATCCAGAATAAAGACACCCAGCATGAGAATATCTAGTCTCCTAGAACATCTGAACAAATCAGATGCTCTTTTGAGATTACCATAAGAGTATAAAATTAAACACTGGGTTGGTTTTAATTAGCTAAACTTTTGGGGTGTTAGCATTGTCAAGCTTTCCCTCATAGCATTAAACCTGTAGGTCACAGAATAGACCAATGTTTTCCTCATTTTATAAGGAGACCTCAGGTAGCCCACATTATTCTTAGACCTTTTCTTTTGGTCAGGAAATCACTACTGATTCTTGGCTCAGAAAAACCAACTACAACTTAGAAAACTGCATTATGCCCCCTGGTGAACTTATGAAATTCTGGATTGAGCAAACACATAGACAATATTTTTTTTAAAGCAGTTGGAGTTGACATTTTCCATTCAACCATATGTAGGTCTCTTTCTGGGCTCTCCTATTCACCTTATTATAATTTGCCAGGAGGTTTCGAGTTGTGAGCTGTAATCATGTAACAGAAGGTGAAGGGTCCTTCACTATAGGGTGTCCTGATTTGAGAATCCATATCATCTTTCCTTTTTGTCTGCATGCTTAGCATTGCCTATCAGCAGATCTCCCAGCCCCGTATGGCTAAATGAAAAGAAAAGGAGAATGGACACGTTAATGTATCCTTAAGAGCAAGAGCAGTACTGCCTCCCCTTCTGTGGACAGCTGGTCTTTTAGCATTCTTTCTTTAAATATGTGGATACAGAAGAGCAAATTTTTTTGGCCTAAGTTCCTACAGATGGGGTCCTACAGGAAATGCAGACTTTGGCAAGCTTTTCAGTAATGGTAAGTTTCAGGAAGCAACTTATCATTTTCATAACAACATGTGAATGTGTTATATTATATAATACCAATGAACATATATTTTGCTACGTACACAAAAGGTAGCTAGATGGAACAGGAGATAGAGTGCCAGGCCTGGAGTCAGGAAGACCTGAGTTCAAATACAGCCTCAGATACTTACTAGCTTTGTGACCCTAGGCAAGTCACTTCACCTTATTTGCTTCCATTTCCACATAAATCATTCTAGTATCTTTGCCAAGAAACCCCAAAAAGAGGTTACAAAGAGTCAGGCATGACTGAAAATGACTAAACAACACAAAAGATATGCATACTTTTATAAACCAATTTAAAATTTTAGAGAATGTTTAGGGGAAACAAATGGCTGGTATCCATTGGTTAACTAGTGTATATGTTCAAATTATTTTTATTTAATATTGACTAGAAGACATCTGATGGCTCCAAGGTTATGGTATTGGATATTTAGGAGATTAGTGGTGCCATTAATGGAAATGTCACTTAAGTGGGTCTCTGAAATAACCACTGTTTCTCTCTCTCTCTCTCTCTCTCTCTCTCTCTCTCTCTCTCTCTCACACACACACACACACACACACACACACACACACACATACACACACACACACACACAAACATACAGAGGTACATACATATCTAAACATAGCTATTTGCTAGTGATCTCTTCCATTAGAAAGTGAGATTCTTGAAGGCAGACTCTGCTTTTGCCTTTCTTTCTACCCCTAGCAGTTAGCAGATGCTTAGCAGACACCCAGACACCTAGAGTGTCCATCACACTCTAAATACTTAATAAATGCTTGTTGACTGACTTCAATACTTGACAGATCTTTGGTTTTATACCTCCACTGATAGAGATCACAACTTGGCTTCAACTTAATAAGTCTTTTGAAGCAGCATGGCTAAAAAATGTATTACCAAGTATGGTCAGCTTGGTAATGAGCCTCTCTGAACTCAGTCAAGCTGGTGCTCAAACTACAGGTAGAAAACTCAGCACTGGATCTGGACTCAAACATTTTACCATCTTACAAGGACCTACCTACCAGCGTAGTAGTCTAGGACCACAGCCTTTGAGAATTCATAGTAACCTCAATACCATAGAAGACATCATAGTAGAAATTTGGTAAACATACACATATAGATAGAGCTATAATGAACTCAATTTTTTTAAGTGCTGAATATCTATTTTATGAAATATCTAGAACCTTAGCTTTTTTTTTCCCCTTGGATAATCTCTTTCTTTAGTCCATTTCACTGCTACTTAGCATCTTCTCCAGAAGGTAGCAAACAAATATTTGACAGAGACAGAGAAAGAGAGAGGGAGAAACAGAGACAGAGACAGAGAGAGACAGAGAGAGAGAGAGAGAGAGAGAAAGAAAGAGAGAGAGACTCAATCAATTTTAGTACTTGTCTGATACTTTCACTTCTAATACTCAATAATTAACTTAGTGAAAGGGGTTCAGAATATTGTATAAAATACAATGTTCATATTATCTCTGATTTTCAAGAGTTCCTGGCCTCTAGGTCCCTCATTTATATGCATGATCACGGACTGAATATACCTATAAAATGAAAATATATCTCTGTGTGCTAATTTATGCCCAGTTGTGATATAGTAGAAAGGAATGGAGAGGTACTATATTTGGAGACAATGAAGCCAAGAAGACTTTGAAGCCAAGAAGACCCAAGTTCAAATATTGTCTCACATACTTATTAGCTATGTGACTCTCAGCATCAGTTTCCTAATAAATAAAATAAATATAATAAATAGCACTTACCTCACATGATGGTTATGCAGATCAAATGAGGTAATACACACATATGTGCATATATATACACACACACATATATATAGGATTTATGAAATATATATCATAGCTAAATAGAAAATTTAAAAAAAAAGATTTATATAGTGCCAGGCACTGTGCTAAGAACTTTGCAAATATTATTTCATTTGATCTCCACAACAACTCCGAGATAATAATAGCTTTTTTTATTATCCCCATTTTATTATCTCCATTTTATAGCTGAAGAAACTGAAGCAAAACATAAGTTAAGTGACTTGCTCAGGGTCACACAGCTAGTCAGTGTCTGAGGCTAGATATGAAATCAGGTCTTCCAGACTCCAGGTCCAGCATTCTATCCATTGCATTTATATACACACATATCTGAAGTCAGAAGACCTGGGTTCAAATCTAAGCTCTGTCACTACTTATGTGATCTTGGAAAAGCCACTTAATACCTCTAGCAATCATTTTTTTTTTATCTGTAAAGGTGTTAGGCTCGAAGGTCTTCTCCAGTCTTAATTCTATGACCCTAAGATCCTTATAACATTAGAAAATAGCACATTTCTTTGCTTTTTGCATCACAGGGTATAATACTCCCCTTCCTGGCAGGGAAATGAACAACAAATTCCTCTATTCACATATAAAGCTTGCATGGGTTTTCAGCAACCCCATCTATATGCGTGGGTCAAATGTTTTCATCCGACCATAGCTAACCTGGTATTTGTGGCATATGGTTTGAATGACAATAATGCTCTCTGCTCCAGCTGCCAGGAAAAACCATTTGAAAGCTTCAGTTGATGTAAACTGCTTCTTGAAGTGGGAGCCACACGGAGCTGGTGACAGCAGAGTTTCACATCCTGCACTGAAATCAATCTGCTTCTGACCGCACTTCAAGGTATTCACCTTGATCTATTCAACCCTTGAGGCTGAAACCTGGCTAGATGAGAACATGCATGCAGGTGGAAGCTGAGGTCATCCAGAAAGGCTGATGGGCCAACAGATTTGATCTTGAGGGAACAAGGAGTCTTGGCAGGGGAAATGAAAATCAAAAATTCATTCCCTAGATAGCACACCACAACTGGCTTCGTGAGCTTTCATGGTCTAGTGCAAAGCCTGTTTGCTCAGGTTTTTTCTGCAGTGACATAGGATGCCAGTCACGGCATGGATAGGATTCTGGTTTTTAGCTATTTCATGTTGGCCCCTGTTTGGTTTAAATACTCCCAAAGGAATTGTATAATGGATTCTATATCTTAAATGAATAAATAAATTGATTTAAAAAAAACGGAGAAAAACATGAGGACAAAAGAAGCGTGTGTGTGTGTGTGTGTGAAATGGGATAGGAATGGAAAACACATTTTCCTTTTTCTCCAAGTTTTGAAAAATGGGAACTGAAAAAGTCCACGCAGAAAGCTTGAAACATTAGCAGAAACAAAATGAAACAGCAAATGCTGACGCCGTGATTCTCGTTCCAGAGCCTGGCATTCTTGAAGTGCATATGTTGTTCTCTTAATCATACAATCTGTGAGTTATTATGGAAAGCGTATGAAATATACATAAGCCTTTAGCGTTTTACACATCATCACAATGACATTTCTTTACTTCCTTGTGTTTAAAATTTGATACCAATGTTGGGGCGTAAGGAAGTGACAAAGGTCTCCCCTCTGTTTCCATTATCTGAAAGTTCTGGTGCCTCCTCTATCTGTCCTTGGTTGTGCTGACCCTTTGTAGCTCAAATTGGAATACATGTGTGAGGGAGCGTGTGTTTCAAATGCGTATGTGTGTGTGGGGGGTATGTGTGTGTGCAATTGGTGGGATGAGGGTAGGAGAAGGAGTCCTTCAAAACTCCTTCTCTTGACCTTAGCTAAAAGACTGAGAAGCAAATATACCTCCCTCCCCACAAAACAGCTTCCCAAAGACTATGGATTAAACCATTCATACAATGATCAGAGATGGAACATGAAATAATGTAAATTATTTTAAATAAATATTAGCTATCCACGGAGTGCTGATCCTTTCAAAATAGTTACCCTGAGAAGTTATGCTTACTAATGTCTACAACAGTGACCATGTTCAGAATTTGTGGGGTACTCCCTCTTTAGGACTGCCTTCATAGATGGAAGCACATTGTGTTGAGAAACCTCAATGATAGCAAATACACGCTTTGTGAGTAATTTTTTTTTTGAAAATATAGTATACCCTTCATTCCAATGAAGCGACCAGAATTTGGCTGCCAGTAGGTAGTCGGTATTTAAAAGCAAGACTGGTGACACAGATAACATGCAAGATGTATCACGGACAAGGCCAAGGACAAATCTGAAAGGGGATGAGATGAAGGGCTTAAGGGTTAGAGATCAGGCTTGTGAGTGTGTGTGGGGAAAGGTGAAAAGGAACAGGAGGAGAAAAGAGATGGGAAGATGGCCAGAAGCAGTCAGACCTCCCTTTCGTCAATAGTACATCAAACTGAAAAAAGCTCTTACTATCAAGAGTCCTCACAGAATGCCAAGTCCAAATTTTTTGAGTCTTCATCTACTGAAATTATAAGTCAAACATCAGTGGGGAACATCAGCTTGTTGTGTTTTGTATACTCCTTTGTTCACTTAGAGTAGAAACTGCTTTAGGAGCTAGATAAACCTAACTATATCTTCCCCAGAAATCCTGGGCTTGGAGAAGTTTATTTCCTGCCTGGGAGTTTAAGAGAAGCTGCTGGCAAGTGAATGCTGTAGATGTTTCATTATGTATTATTTTATTACTTTTACCATTTCCATGCTAAGGAAAGCACTTTAGGCAAACAATAGAAATATGAAAGGCCAAAAATAATTTCCCAATAGCAAAGTGGTTAAAGGGTAGGAACAAACAATTCTTAACCCCACCAAAAAAAAAAAAGCAAAAAAAAGCATTACAAAATGTTAACATCTATATGAAGGAATACTGTAAATCATTAATAATGGGAGAAATGCACATCAAAATGACTCTGAGGATTAGTTTTTACACCAATAAAAATGGCAGGTAACAAAATATGGAAATAGTCAATGTTAGAGAAATTGTACAAAGACAGATTTACACTATGTTGGTGTAGCTGGCCCAATCCTTGTGACAAGCAATTTGGAATAATTATATGAATGTGACTAAAATGTCTATACCCTCTGACTTAGAGATTCAATGCTAGTCATATAACACAATGAGGTCACTGATAAAAATAAAGTCCCCATATACGCCAAAAATATTTATAGAATAATTTTTCATAATATTGAGGAGCAAGGAACAAAATAGATGTCTACTGGCTGGGGAATGACTAAACAGATTGAGATATGTGAATGAAATGGAATAATACTATACTGTAAAAATAACGAATAAAATGAATGCAGAAGAACATGAGGAGATATAAATGAATTGCAAAATGAAATAAGAACTAGTAAAACAATGTATAAAATTTTCATTTGCAACAATATAAATGGAAAGAAAAATAAATGCAGCTGAATTCTACAGAACCACAATGATCAAGCTTGGTCCCCAAAAAAGATGTATGAGAAGCTATCTTCCCCCCCACTAGTTCTTTCAAGAGGTGAAGAACATTAAATATTTTTTTCTCTTTTTTTGTTCTTTATTGTAAGTAATTGTAATAAGGGAGAAGGAGAAGGGGAAGGTAATCATTGAGAAATGTCGATAATGTTAAAAAAAAGTTATTGATAAAGCTTTCTTTTTTTTAGAATTTAAGATGATTCCAGAAAACTTGAAAGTTTGAAAGCAGAAGAAGGCAGAGATGACTCCATTATGCCAGGATCACCTGAATGGGATTCAGTAAAATATAGCATGTTCACAGGAGGGAGCAAGGATTTTCCAGTAAGTTGGAGACTGAAAGATACATGTTTAATCTCCACTAACTACACTGTCTAAATCTACACTAATCACACTAACCCTGAAAGGATGAATTGCTAAGGCCACCCAAAAAGAGGCAGAACTGTGGTACTGAAGGTTGAGGACCATAGAGAGTTAGACACTTTCCCAAACTTCTGCTCAACAGGGGGAAAGACCCTAACAAGCAGAGAGAACAAGGGATTCATAGATCCTGATCATTCCTATTAAATAGTTTTAGGTTAGTGGTTCTTAGACACACCTGACAGATAAAAATGTCCAACAAAGTCATTTAAAACCAAAACTGTGAAATACATTTGACTACCAGATTAGATAATAGTGTTTTAGACCCAAATTGACATGTGACTACAAAGTAACAATTTTTATTTTACTTTTGGCTTTGTCACTTACCGTATATGTGACCTTGGGCAAGTCATTTAGCTTCTCAACATCAGTTTCTAATCTATAAAATTAAGGATCTGGACTAGGTGACATCTAGTGTCCTGTCTAGGTCTAAATAATCAACACATGGATAGTATTTGCTATATTACACATCGCTAGTACTATACTCCTGTCATAAAAGCAGGAAGGATCATTTATTCAACTGTTTTTTTTTGAGGCCAGGTTTATTATAATTACACGGCATTGAATTTTATTTTGTTTATTTTGTTTAAATATCAGTTTGCATTGGTGTAGTCATTGTATTATTCTCCTGGTTCTAACTACTTAACTCTGCATCAATTCATCTAAGTCTTCTCATGAGTCTCTGAATTCATCATATTCAGTGATTCTTATTGAACAATATTATTCCATTACATTTATATACAACTTTGATTTTTAGTCATACCCTAACTGATAGGGGCTCACTTTGTTTCCAGTTTTTTTACTGCCTCCAAAAGTACTGCTATCAATATCTTGGTTATATGGAACCATAGTTTTTATCTTTGGCTTCCTTGGAGGTATATATAAAAGATAATTCAAACAACAACAACGACAACAACAACAATAGTAAACATTTATATAGCATTTACTATGTGCCAGGTACTGTGTCAAGTGCTTTACAATTATTATTTCATCTCATCCTCACAACAACCCTGAGACTTGTTGTAGATTTACTGTAGAGAGTGCTATAATTACCCCCATTTTACAGACGATGAAACTGAGGCAAACAGAGGTTAAATGACTTAGAATCCAGCCTTCTCATTTTACAGAGGAAAATGAGACCCAGTTTGAAGGAATGACTTGCTCAAAACCACACAGTGCATTAACAACTAAATGAAAACCCTTGAAAAGCAATGACAAAGCCTAAGGAGAGAAAATAATTTCTGCTCTGGCATCTTTCCATTATTCTCTTTTCATTCATGTATTTTAATCTTTAAATGCTGCAAAAAAAAAAGGTATTCTGTGTGTTTGCTAAATAATGATTTTTTTTAAAAAAACACACAGAAGCACAATAGTCTCATTACTTTATGACTACATACATTAGTAACAGAAATCACAATGAGGGTCAAAACAAGGAGTACAGGAAGTAGGGTTGTAATAGGCCAGGGGGATGTGTGTGCTTCCCAAGCTATTTTGCCTTAATGAAATCTTCTCTCCCTTGAAGTTATACTTTAAACTAATCTTATGAATGCCTAATAAAATGTGAATGTGCTGATTACAAAGGGGTAAACAGTTGTATTTTTAAGGCCATTAGGAAAATATGCAAATTAGAATTTGTCTCGTAAATGAAGAACAAAACACAACTAAGTGCAAATATTTTTAAATAAAGTATGGTTACCATAAAGGGTAATGAAGAAAAAGACTGTGAAAAAGACATTGGTAAACATGAAGGTTTTAAGTATCCTTAAGCCAATGCTAGTGTTCTAAACACACTCATAATATCCTTATATATTATAGTTCTGTCACTTAATTTGAATCGTTAATGTCACGATGAAGGAAGCAGTCACACTTCCTGGGTAATTACTGTATATCTATTAAAATGAATCACAGCTCCTTTTAAAATGCTTGTTTGTTCCATATTCATTCTGTTAATGCATATCTTTTCCTTCATTATATCTGGTAAAATGTCAACCCTGCTATGTTGGGGAAATCAATAATTAAATAGCTTTACAGTAATTACCTCCCAGTAACACATTCTTCCAACTTAATAACGCAAATTAAACCCACTAAATTAAAAATCACACAAATGGGAGCTTGCCAAGCAATGACCCTCAGAGTACATATTTATCAGAGAAAAGACTATGATGTTAAAGGGCAACTTTATTCTCAAACATTTGGAATCACATGTTAAACACACATCTCCTTACAGGAGTGGACACTGGGGAAATTCTAGGAGAAACCTTGATGGCCTTCTATGCAAGGGTACCATCAAGGAAAGCAAGGCTTCTTTCTTGCCGCCTACGGTACCTGGACATATCCCTAGGGTTTATAAGGCTTATTTTGCAAGTTTTATGGTAATTGGATCAAAGCAGACTACATCTAAGACACTAAATTAATTGGACTGGGCTTTTACATTCCAGTGATTTTATCATCTTGAATGGCTAATTCAGATGGTTGTCCAAACCATGTAATTGATTAGATGGTTATGAACTGATGATATGACCAAAAAGGGAGAGGAAAAAAAAAAAAACAAAAAACCTACCCTTTAACACTCATTGTGGTGGCTTTGTGCAGACATAAGCAAATACTTAAGCTAATAAGACTTAAGCAAATAATTTCTGATACGGAGGTTTTATAGAAAATAAATTCAAAGTTAAATAATGAAGATCATTAGAAGGCAGTGACATTTCCTCAATAGTAGCATCAAGTTAAAATGAGAGAAGGGATATGAAAAGTAGGACTCTGTTTATTCTCCTCTGAAGGAAAAAAGCATGTTTTAAATTGGCTGGGCCTGGTCTTAAAAGAATCTATATCTGTATATTTATAAACATCTCCCCTGAGAGAGGTGATCTTGGAAGAATCAGGTCATTGACATCAGAAACTATAGAAAGGCCATCCTAAATGAGCTCAAGTATATTGATAAGTGATAAATCTTAAAAATCACTTCATTATGCAAAATCATGCAATAAAAACCTTAAAGCTTATGAGAAAAACATGACTACCACACATGAAATCAAGGCCTCCAGAGCATGGTAACTTAACTGGCAAAAAAATATGAAGTAATATAGTTAGGTGAATCCTATCCTTCCCAGGACCAAAAATATAAGGGGGTTCCACTGCCAAGATCTTATACTTTAAATTTATTCTATTCATAAAACAGCACGATATCATCATGGATGTTTTGAAGCAATGTCATCTTTAACAGTCTAACAGATCTGAGAATCTGTTAAATGGAAGTAATACTAAATTGCAAATTACCAACTAAATAGTACATTATAAAGCTTTAAAAAAATACATACATTGAATTACCCTGATCTTCTTTCTGCCTTGCCACAAAGCTCTCAAGACCCTTCTTTTTTCACCACCACACAGGACATGACCCACCCTTGATCATCAGCAATTCAACAATTCACACATTTATTAAGCAACTACACTGTTGAGCAGTGTTAGATGTTACGGAGTATACAAAATCGGCATGCTCTTTGTCTTTAAAGAGATTACAATCCAGTCTGAGAGGCAAGAACCACAGCAACACCAGGGATTTATATTAAGGTTACAAGTGCTTTACATGTGTTATCTCACTTGCCTCAGAACAACTCTGTGAGATGGATGCCTCAGAGGTTCCTTCCATACCCTAAAACTTTAAGAGAATAAGAATCAATAAGTCATCCTAGGAAGAACACCAAAGCAGGAGTTGGAGCAGCTGGATTCAAGTTTTGACTTTGCTTCTGATTGGCCATGTGACTTTTGGCAAGTTGATTCACCTCTCTAGGCCTCTATTTCATTATCTGTAAAATGAGGGTGTCCTTCCCAAGTAGAAGATTCGGTGGTTTTCTGATTCTAAAAGAGCAAGAATCTTTGCAGAGTTGAATGGCTGGAAGACTTAGACGATCCTCTGTGGCTATTTCTCACGTGTATTTCCTGTAGACGTGCAAGTCGTGCTAAAATCCCTCATTATGCTCCTAAAGGGGCCTATTGGGAGAGAGCCACAGAGATGGAACAGTATAAACCCTTGACCTCTCTGGCTTCCTTCTGCCCATTATGAAATACTGCGTTTGTAGACCCACAAACCAGAGGAGAAAAGAGTACTAAACTCTCTGAGGTTGGTGGGTTTATCCATCGTTCAGCTCTATCACCTTTGTCTCGTCTCAGATGAAAATCCAGGGGCTTAGAGAGGGGATAACAGACCGAAGTCCACTGACTGCTCATGCTGCAGATGACGACCTTCCTGCTGCAGCTCTTTGCCTGGGCACAGTATGGTATGATGAAAAGAATATTAGACCGGAGTCACAGGACTCAGGTGTAAGTAGCTCTGCTACTTACTACCTGTGTAGTCTCAGGCAAGTCACTTAATCTTTGAGTCTCAGTTTCTTCATCTTTGAAAGGAAGGCTTTGGACTGCGTTGCTGCTGAGGGCCCTTTCAAACACACAGTAGGCTCATAATAAATACTGATTGATTGATAATCACACAACCATTCCATATCCATCCTCAGATCTTCTTTGAAGTCAATGCCCTGAAATGAGGAGAGTATGGCATATCTACAAGAGAGGTCTTTTTGATTACTTGCAGCGGCTAGGGGTACTGAGAATATGCCCAGGGCTCAAGCAGGAAGCTGGCACTAGCTTTATTTTCCTAAATTGTCAGGAAGTTTCTGAGAGAACATTAGAGGGCTCCTTGGGAATGGGACAGGGACACAGTGTACCAGTGGCAATGTGTTCTGGGAGCAGAATTGTCAAGGGCACAGTTGTTTAACTGGTATACAAACTATCTATTACAAGGAAATGATTGCTTTGTAAAACAATGACAGAAAAGTCTATTACAAACAATTCTGAAAAGAATGAATTTTCAAGAGTTAAGCAGACCATCCCCTTGATATTCTATTAACAATAGCAGTGATAGTATAGGTAACTCCCCATGCCCCTAGGAGAATACGAAAGTGTCTAATTGAGAGATTTAAAAAAGAAGCAGCTCCATTCCTTCCTTATTGTCGCCAGTCCTTTGTTCCTTTCTCTCCTCCCAAACCTTTCATTGTTCCTTTGTCTCTCTCCTACTCACAGTTTCTTTCCTTTCTTCCTGATGGCTTGCCTATTAGACCCTGCACCTGGAGCTTTCATTCTTTTCCAGAAAGATGAGATTCTTTTGCATCCAATGTTCACTTTGAAAAATATAGATATGCATGTGGGTTTTCCTTGCTGATCTCCCCACCTGTCTGTGGGTGGCTATTTGGTTATTTTATCATTGCTCTTTCTTCGATTTTTATTTTAGTTGCAAACAAATACGGTTCATGTTTTGAAAAATTCACTTGCTGTACTTTTTGAACAGACCACAACCAAGGATAATAAACACACGACTTTAACACAAACATGCTTTTGAATATTTGTGGGTAGTGCCCTTCCGATCACTTTGCATCAGAATGACTTAGGAAGAGTTGTCTTATTTCTTCAGTGGACCGCTTCCCCCTTGCTCAAGAGCCCTTTCCTGCTGAATGCTACATTTGGAGAGGGACAAGATTATCCTTCATACCCAAGAGGGACTTCCATCTAAACTAAATTTCTCTCTCTTTCTGTTTGTTGTATTTGTCCTGTATTTCTTCTAAACTGAAGAAAGTAATTGAATGTTTGTGTTAAAAAGGTGTCATGCTCAGTTGTAGAAGCAAATAAACATCACTCTGAAATAAGAATTAGTAGGATAAAAGGATTTTAACCTCAACAGAAAAACAATACATTAAAGTAGGAATTTCAAATGATAGTAGCAGAGATATTTAAGATTTGATTATAATAATGATTGCTGAAGGGTGTTTTGTGGTTTATTATTGAAACTGTCTATAAACATTGTCTTTAATACCTTTCTATTTTTCCAAACTGTGATTTTGGGCATACAAACAAAGGTAAGTGAAGAATGAGGAACTTATCCAGATAATTCAGATTTTTTTTAAATTAAAATTTATTTATTTTTAATTTATGGAATAAAACAAGCATTTCCGTAACATAGTACAATAAAAAAATGATTGCACGTGAAATTGTACATCTACTATGTACAGCTTGCTATTCCTTTAGAATATACAACAAAATTATCATGCAAATTTCTTTTTTCCCTCTCTTCTTCTCTACATCGCCCCCAACCCTGCTATAGAGATGGCAACCATTAGACACAAATAGGTATATATAATAGAAGCAACATTTTGAAACATCTCCAAATTTTAGCAAAGCTGCTTTTAAGTTAAAAATATTTTAAAAAATTACCTCAATACTTTATTTTATATTCTTAGGCATAATCTGAGCTAGAATGTACTCTGACAATACCTTTGTCTGGAACCCAAGGCCTCCACTACCATTACTTAATAGATGGAGTGGGGAATGACTATTTTGATGTGTTCACACAGGTGGCAGATAGCTGGTCACAGGGGTACTCTACATCATTAGGGAATTCTTAGTGAGCACCAGTGCCCTGATTTTTTATGCAAACCTTGTTGGTTTTTTTTAATACAACAATCCACGAGGAACATAGATATATGCCTGACCCCTTTGGGAACCTGATTAAAAGAATAACTCTTCAGAGAGACAAGAGAAAAAGCTCATGGGAGGATAGTGGATTTATAGATGTTCTAAAAAGCCATAGTTATTTCTGCACGCTACAAGAGAGATGTTTCCCTTTTGCTCTAGTGTTCAAAAGCACTCAAAACCATCCTCTGCTACTGCAGAATAAAACCAATTTTCCCAATGCCTAAATTGCTTATAGATCCCCAGCAGCTGTATGTTGCTGAATCCCCTATTAAATGTCTTATAAATAGTTCCTCATTCCCAAGCCTGCAGGTGCATCCATGGCTATGAAGCTCCTGAGTTAATGTACTTTCCATCTGAATTTTTCCAATCCATTATATATGCCATTGGCTATGAGGGTGTTGATGATCTGCTTCTTAATAAAAAAAAAAAAACAAACTTTAAAGAATATGACATTTTCATAGGATAAAGAATAGACTTTATTTCCATAATTATGTTTCAAATGATAATGGTGATAAAGATAATGTATTTTATTTATAATAGTATCTTTCACTTGGGGCATGTAAAAAGTATCCCATACAGTGAAGCAGATGGTAAAAGTATCATTTACTAAATTACTACTTGAATGCACTGAATGACACCCTAGTTGCCTAAAAGAATTAAGGTTATTCCCGGAAGTGCCCATATATTCCCTGGGAGCAGATTAAACACTGGGAAAATTGGCTTCATTATTTTATTAATCCTGAATGACATATATTACTGTCCCTTGGAAGGAACATCTTAGAGCTTCCACCTAGCTAATAATAGAAATTACCTGGCATAGGGAAGGCAAACTGACCCTAATCCCAGGCATAACCACAAAAGTAAATGCGTGCATTGAATGGAGGCAAGTAATCCATATAGTTCAAGACAAAGAACACTGTAACCTGAAATGCCCAGTTAATTGTTTTTTATATCCATATTATTTGGTGAATTGCCCCAATCTGTCATTTTATTTCAAGTATATAGACACAGCCTAATTGAGCGAGAGCAATAAGGGGGAGGACAGTTAGTGAGAATGGCCTGGCCCAGCCTCTCTAGGGATCAAATCTATGTTCTTCCAGCAAGGGCTAAAATAATCATCTTGTATTTAGCATCACATAGGGACTTAATGATGTATCTTTGGTAAAACAGAAGAATTATATTACTATGCTGCCTTCTTGCAGCAGACAACTTTAGCTGAAGGAAACTTAAGGCAGTTAACCCAACAGGTGCCATAGTAGGTTAAGGGATAGCCAATTGACCAAACAAATTAATGGCTCTCTTTCAACTTGACATCATACCATGGCACATGTATCAGTCCATCAAGGAAGCCAGTTGCTTACAATTCAATTAGGTACAGTACTCAAGGGTGGCAAAATACACAATGTTTACTTATTGATTTAGGAAAATCACTTAACTTCCCTTGTAGGCAGTATCCTTGCCTGTAAGGAGATGGATTTGGAATAGATGACCTGGGGAATGCCTTCCAGCTCTACATCTATGATTCTATGACCTCAAGTTCAAGCTATGGTTTCAGTAACTCATTTGAATCAGGATGGAAGACAATAAAATATATACAACGGGAAAGTCCTCTTGCTATACATTTTTATGCTGGTCTATTAGTTGTTCTGCGCAACTTGAAATGCTGCTCCCCATTATCTGTGCTTTTGCACACTTTCCTCACATGAACCTCTTAGAATTCACTAGCTTTTTTTTTTCAAGGTTAATCTCAGGCATGAACTCCTATGCAAAGTCTTTCCTGATCCTCTTAGTTGCTAGTGCTTTCAACCATCTGAGATTAGATTGTATTTTTTTCTAATGGTGTGGCTATTGTGTCCCACACTACCCACTTCAATAGAATGTAAGCTCAGTGAAAGCAGGAACTGTTTTTCATTTCTATCTTTAGATCCACAGTTACTAGTATAGTTTTTGCACACAGTAGGTGCTTCATAAATATTTGATGAATTAAATATATTACAGTTAAATTTAGGTACAGAGCTAGAAACCAACAACAATCAATGTCTTATGAGATAAAAACAAAACAAAACAAAACAGGTTTTGTTTGCCATCATCAAATATTATGTAGCTAAAACACACAAAACTCTTATACCAGTTAATGTCAAAACAGAGCTTCTGTTTTCCTCAAAATGAGGTCTAGAGTTCATAGAATCAATCACTAGTATGAAATGCATAGGAAAAGATGCTCAGTAGGTCTTTGGCAGTTTTCTTGTTAATTAACAACTACTGCTGTTTTTATGGAAACTATAACTTGAAATCCCAATAAAAGGAATTTCAATCTCCACTTACAGGGAGGGAGATAAATCCATGTCTAGTTGGGGGATTTCCTCTCATCTCTCTCAACACCATTCTCTCAGTAAAAGGAATAAGAGTACTTGCAGCGACTGCAATCTCTCTAACGAGAAAAGCCCACAGACATAATAATCACCTAGCTCAGGGTGGCTGGTGTCATCAGTGCTACTCACTTGTGGAGAAATTTCGACTAGTGAGTTGGGGGTGAGGTGGTAACATTGTAAAAGATTTTATCTGTCGGCTGAATATGCTGATTTGGGGGTAACCAGTAATACTACAGCTTTGAGGAGAGAGTAGGTGTATTGCCTTGTGCCTTAGAAATAAATGTAGCTTTGCTCAAATGAGATTGTGGCCACATACTTTTGAGCAGGCTTTATGAAAGTATCAATATGTCTGATATAACTAAAATACAATTCTTGTGTGTGTATTTAAACAGATGGAAGGATGGATCGATAGATATAGAGGGAGAAATAGATACAGATGATGGATAGATTAGATAGATTAGATAGATAAATAGATAGATTGATAGATAGATGGAATTTACTAGAAAGGATTGATGAGACGTTGTTTACTGGGACTCAGGCTGAGGATTTACACTGTGACCCAGGACACAGACACAGATACAGTAGTCCAGAGGACTAGAAGGCAAAGTCAAATGGGACAAAGTTCAAAATTGACAGACCCTAGGTCAGCTACTGAGGCTCTGGTTCACCAAGACAGTGAGCACTAAGACTGCAATACATTACCAAACAATTATCACATATGCTTCCCTTGTCTCCCAAGGTTAGCAGAAGCCAAAGTAGCTTTTGTTCATACAAGTACCACTACGTGGTAGAGGTTTAATATATTTGTTTCCATGTTGACAGTTCCACTGCCTTCTCAAAATCCCCTCTGCTCCCAAACACCTCTTCTACTTATACATTTAAATCCTTATAGTTGAAGGGTTAGTTCTAAACATTTGCTGTTAGCATACAGTTTACCTGTCTGCCACCAAGCCTGAACCTGATGCCACTTTCATACGCGGTAGGATTAGACTCAAAGTAATTGCTACATGACTCTATTTCCTCTGTCTGCTCCCTACGCTCCACCCTAAATGCAGACCATTCCTTAGAGGAAGAAACCTAATACTGCAATAATTAGCCATCTTAGGTCAGCTTTTTCTTTAAACCTTCACCAATTCCTTGGACCTGACTTAGCATTTTATTTTATACCTCTCTAATGCACTTAATAAGGTAGCTGGGTGGTACAGTGGATAGAGTGCTTGTCCTAGAGTCAGGAAGACTCATTTTCTGGAGTTCAAATCTGACCTCAGACATTTACTGTCTATGTGACCCTGGGCAAGTCACTTAATCCTGCTTACCTCAGTTTCCATATTTGTAAGAATGAGCTGGAGAAGGAAATGGCAAACTACTCTAGTATCTTTGCCAAGAAAACCCCAAATGGGGTCACAAAGAATTGTACATGACTGAAACAACGGGACAACAACAACAGCAATAACAAAGAACTTATTCCAAGGTATCGTTTTATAGTTACCCATATTTTTGTCTCATTTTCCTATTAATCTGTGAGCTCCATGAGGAGTGGAATTGAATGTTACCATCCCTGCATCCTCAATGTTTCTCACAGTGCTCGGTACACAGTGAAGGTTATCAGATAAATGTTTCTTCAATGAATCATTTAATGAATATGAAACTATTTTCTTTTGTGATTTAAAAAAATACATGTTTTTTGTCATTATTTTAAAATGCCATTTCATGAATCTTGGTTTTTCTTTGAATGTCTTTTATTTAAGGGTCATATACTTTCGCTTCATTCTACTGATGATCAATATTTTTTTTGCATTTTGTGAATGTTTCTATTTTATACAGCTTTACAAGTCCTTGCCATGGTCTTAAGAGTTTGTTTTTATGTTTCATTCTGAGAATACACATTGAAATTTTACTAACAATTTTACATGAAATAATTGAATATCTTTATGGATGTATGTTTCTATGTATATGTACTATCTGTATAAAAAATATCAGGAAAACTGAGTTCAAATTCCACTTCTGATACAAACTGGCTGTGTGACCCACTTTACTGCCCCCAGAAAACAGACAAAAACTATAAATTACAGAATTATTGATGGGTAGCACAGGCAGAAGGAATTTCTTTACCTGGAGCTCCTTGTATTGATTTATAGTATGTATTTATGTGTTTGTGCATGTGTGTGTGTGTGTGTGTGTGTGTGTGTGTGTGTGTGTAGAGAGACTATAGTTGTAACTTCATTGCCCTATAGCAGAGCTAGGGAACCTGCAGCCTGAAGACTGCAGGTGGCCCTCTAGGTCCTCAAGTGAGGCCCTTTGACTGAATTCAAACTTTTTTTTGATTGGATTCAGTCAAAGGGCCGCACTTGAGGACCTACAGGGCCACATGTGGCCTCGAGGCCGCAGGTTCCTCACCGCTGCCTAGAGTATTGTCAGATGAGGGAATGCTTTTTATTCATGCAACTTATGGGCAGGTAGGCAGTGAAGTGAATAGAGTGCCAGGCCCGGAGTCAGGAAGTCTCATCTTCCGGAGTTCAAATTTGGCCTCAGACACTAGCTGCATGACCCTGGACAAGTCACTTAACTCTGCTTACCTCAGTTTCCTCATCTATAAAATAAGTTGCAGAAGGAAATGGCAAACCACTCCAGTATCTTTGTCAAGAAAACCCCAAATAGGGTCACAAAGAGTCAGACGTGACTGAAACAATTCAGCACCATGAAACTTATGATCTTATGGAGTTGTCCGAGCACTGTTAAGTGACTTGCTTAGGGTCACACAGCAAGTACATTTTAGATGCTGGACCTAGATTCAGGTCTTCCTAGCTCCCAAAACAGCTCTCTATCCACTAAACCACACTGATTCTTTGTGAATGGAATATACACATACATATGTAACATGCATATTTATATAGCTCTTTGAGGTTTATAAGAACTTAATACATATTGTCTCATGTGATCCTTTTTTTTGTTTTTTTTGTTTTTTTTGTTTGTTTGTTTTGGCAAGGCAATTGGGGTTAAGTGACTTGCCCAGGGTCACACAGCTAGGTATTCATGTGATCCTTACAACAATCCCATGAAGTAGGTATTCTTATGATTCCCATTCTATTGATGAGAAAACTGAGACTGAGAGAGGATAAATGATTTATCCAGAGTAACACAGAGAGTAGGTATCTGAGGCAGGAATCAAATTCAGGAAGACAAATTCCAAGGGAAGTTCCTGCAATCTTGGTACCTGAGTTTGAAGTGGGCAGAATGGAGCAATGAATAGAATATTGGACTTTGTATAAGGAAAGCCTGGGTTCAAATGCCACCTCAGACACTCACTAGCTCTGTGTAACCTGAGCAAGTTACTAAACTTCTTTCAGCCTCCATTTTCCTTACCTGTGCTACCAATAATAGATACCATTTGTAAAGCTCTTTAAAGGTTGCAAAACATACATCTATTTTATCCTAAAAAAACCTGGGAGGAAAGTGCTAGTATTAAAACGAGGACTCGATGCCTTTGAAGGTCTCTTCCGGTTCTAAAACTGTGATCTCACGATCCTAAGAGATCCTGCGAATCTTAATCTACTACTCGTTGCTGTTGTTTAGGTCGTTTCTGTCGTGTTTGACTCTTCTGACCCCATTTGGGGTTTTCTTGGCAAAGATACTGGAGTGCTTTGCCTTTTCCTTTTTGAACTCATTTTACAGATGAGGAAACTGAGGCAAACAGGTTAAAGTGACTTGTCTAGGGTCACACAGATAGTAAGAGTCTGAGGATTGGATTTGAATTCAGTAAGTTAAGTCATTCTGACTCCAGGCGGGACACTCTGTGCACTACAGTGCCACCTAGTTGTGGCCCCCTAGCTCTACTACTACCCAGAATTCAGCAATGTTGTATTCCAGAAAGCTCGATCAGAGAGGAGTTGTTCTGATAGAAGGTGAGGTCAGACTGTGGGCTTTTTCACTCATAGCTCCATATCTACTTAGGAGTTTCCTCTACAAGTTAAATAGACCTTATCCAATTTATTTCAGACTTCTCTTCTTTAGTGAAAAGGAGTCATTCATCTTCATTCCCCAAATCTTGGAATATGCTCATTACATGAAAGAGCCTTGTCTTTTACCTTAACTGGATCAACTCAAGAAGATCTCCATCCTCTGGAGTTATGAGTAACAGGTCAGAGTACTGCCTTTAAAAATTCCAGAGGTGGCGGGGAGGGGAAATCTAAATCATAATTAAATAAAAACAAAACTGGTCCACCTGCTTCTTGTTGTTCTCTGTCAAGCAATTCATCCTTATCTCTTTCTGGGCAGGAGCTAAGGATCTGACATCAACTTTTCATTTGCTAAATTTCATCATCTCATGTTCTAACATAATCACTACCAAAATATTTGCACCAAACCCCAAGACAATCCTACAGAATTACCAGTTTGGCTACAAGCCGGTAAGATTGAAACTTGAATAACTCCAAATCCATCATTCTGAAGTCAATATGCACAGAATCAGAGACTTAGAGAAAAAAGAGTAATTTAGACTTATAATCAGAGTTACTATTGATAAAGTGCTTTAAGGTTGGCAAAGCTCTTTACAGATATTATCTCATTATATCCTCACAACAACAATCCCGGGAGGGTAAGTGCTATTAGTATCATCCCCTTTTGCAGATGAAGAATCTCAGGTAGACAGAGGTTAAGTAACTTGCTGGGGATCACAGAACTATCTAAGATTAGATTTGAATGCTGATCGTCCTGACTCCAGGTCTGGCTCTATAACCACTGTGCCATCTAGAAGCTTTGGATGTGGTCTGCTTGTCTTAGAGGTCATCTAGTAGTCCAATTTCCTCACGATATAGAACAGAAAAATGGTATGCCCAAGGTACTTTCAAAATCCAGTTCTTTGAATCCAAATCCATACTACTTTCACTGAATCAAACTTACCTTTAAAACAAAGCAAAATGAAAAGCCAAATCCCAACCTCCAGACTAACAATTTGTCCGCACAGAATACTGTTGTGCTTTTTTGAAGCTTCATTGCCTTATCCAAGCTGTTTGCAAAGAGAGTTACCATGAAAGTTAAGCAGCTTTATGGCCTTCCCATTGCTTTGGCCCAATCACTCATCTCTCACTTTGCCTTCCAGCTAGGGTAACTTTTTGGTGTGAAGGGAGCCTTCCCTACTTAGGCAGTGTGAAGTGAGGAATATTCATCACTTTGCAAGTGATTTCTGACACATAAGAATCTAAGGAAAGTGTTTGGATTTCGGCAACAGATCCTTAAGGAAACATTCTTTGAGATTTTGAAGTGCTTCTTCAAAAGAGAAAGACTAGAAAAGCTTTAAGGCATGGAACAAACTGAAGAGAAAGCAAAATACAATTACTTGGACAAGTGGAAAGAACAGAAGTTGCTTAAAGGCACATTATACATGGGAGCATAATGTGCCCCCAAATAAACATAACTATCTTGACCTGGTTAGGCTTTATAGCTAATCATACTTTTCACAGATAGATAATTTTTTTTCACCTTTAGGCACAGGTTAGAAAATGTCTTTTTTAAACGGTATAGATTCGTTTTGCGGTAACTATGTTTTTTAAAAGGATTGTGTTTTTCTCTTTGTATTTGGGGGTAGGGATACAGAGGAAGCTAGGTGGTGAAGTGGATAGAGTGCCAGGCCTCGAGTCAGGAAGACTCATCTTCATGAATTCAAATCTGGCTTCAGATACTTACTGGCTATGTGACCTTAAGGAAGTCACTTAACCCTGTTTGCCTGTTTCCTCATCTGCAAAATGAGCTGGAGAAGGAAATGGCAAAACACTTCAGTGTCTTTGCCAAGAAAACCACAATAGGGTCATGAAGAGTTGGAAACAGCTAAAAAGAACTGAACAACAACAATAACATGAGAGAGGATGAGGGCATGGGGAAGTGAGTGATAGTGTCGCCGAAAAAAAGAAGAAAGTGCAAGAAGGTCATTGAAACATTTTATGAAATGCACAGAAGACAACAGAAGAAAGTTCAGAGGGAAATAAAAGCAAACAGTTACATGTTACTTTTATGAATGATGTTATAGGACTTTAAAAAAGCAAGCACATATAATCTGTGGTAGTATTTCTATCTCTTTTGGTGTTTATTAAATTCAGAATAAAAATTAAAATAAAAAAGGAATGATATTTATTTTTAAAATATAAACAATTTTTTTTAAAGAGGCTAGTTCTGCCTTAGACAGAACAGATAGAGTGAGAATTTCAGTAAGTCTTGACCTGCAAAAGAAGTTCTATTAGTATATTAAAACAGCACCGGGTAAAAATAAAGCTTTAAATGAACAAAAACTTTTCAACCACTATGCAATTCTGACTCCTTTATTATGTGCTTAGTATTTAATCATTCACCATCTATTCAACAAGCATTTATTACCTGTCCATACATGCTAGGAAGTGCTCTAAGCACTTGGAATATAAAAATGAAATTTTAAAAACAAATAAATAATCCCTGACCTCAAGGAGTTTATATTGGAGGGGGTGGAGGGGCAGCGATTGTGGTAGAATGGGCTATATTTAACTACAGCCTACCATTAGTTGCAGAGTTTTGATATAACACAATAACAGTTTTGTTGGGTTTTTTTTTAAGCTAGCAACTGGAAAATTAATTGGGAACTATTTTTTTCTAAAATTTTGTTTCTTAACAGATGGTTGCATCTCACTTAATTGCATTGATATTCTTGCCATCAAGCTCTCCTCTACTAGACAGCAAGTAGGAGAATGGAGGTAGCAATTACCTGAAATGGTGACCTTTGTTACAAATGGAAAAGCCATAACCATCTCCAGAAAACACAAATGATGTTTGAATTTTGAAAAGGTGAGTAATCAGTGAACTTTTGATGACCAGAGTCACAGTGTTCCATTAAACACCATAAACAGCTAACAGAATTTATATTTCAGAATTATAATGGAAGTGAATTTAGAGATCACTTAGTCTGATTCTCTCCTTTTATAAGCAAGGAAATCAAAGTCACAGAGACAATAAATAGCAGAATGGTGATTTGAACCCAGGTCTTCTGATGTCTTATGACTGACTCTTTACAAAAGGAACAGCATGTTCATCTGACTGTATTGCAATAATTCCATTTTAATTGGCATTGACTCTTTCTAAAGAACTCAAAATCCTGTGATGTACATCATCTTAATATTCTTAAGAACCTCCATTTCAATCAGAGAGGCTCCGTTTCACACAGAGAGGCTTACTTGGCATCACATAGCCGGTCAGCAAGTAAGGTCAAAACTTGAATCCCGGTATTCTGAGTACTAGGAAACATTTGTTTGTTTTTTAATCTACCACATTATCCTCTGTTACAGATAAAAAAAAAATGCAGTGCTGAGCATCGCGTCACTTTGGGCCAAGCAAGGTTGTTAAGCCTAATTGTTCACTTCTGGAGAAGGTGGTCAATGTTTATTTTGTCAAATGATGGCCACTGACTTTACAGTATCAAAAGCAGAAATAATTAACATCACAGAAAACCCATAATAATATAATTATTACCTAATAGGAAATGTCCTTAATGAATTAAAGTGACCCAAAGGATATGTTAAAAAACAACCAAATTAACATGAATGGTGGTTAATAATAATAATAATAATAATAATAATAATGATAATAAATGGCTAACATTTATACAGTGCTTATTATTTGCCAGGCACTGTGTTAAACGCTTTACAAATTTTTATCTCATTTGATCTTCACGATAGCCCGGGGAGGTAGGTGCTATTATTATCCCTATTTTACAGATAGAGAGACTGAGGCAAATAGGGATTGTGATTTGTCCAGGATTATGAAACCAGTAAGTGTCTGAAGCTGGATTTGAATTCAGATCTTCCTGGCTCCCTTAGTTAAATGAATAACTGCTTATTGTTTTTTTTTTAATTTTTTAAAATCTCTATTACCTTATTGCTTTAACATTTACTTTTATTTACTTTCATTATCACCATAATCACTATAATCCACAAAGTGATTGGGAGTTGTAATCTTCATTGGCAAATGGACTTCCTATACAGAGAGTTTCCTAAACTATCCAAATCAAAAATCTTTTTGTTGTTTGCAGTTATTTAATTTTATCCTCACAGCATCTCCCTCCATATAATTGATTTTCATGGCCTACCAAAATCTAAGGGAAGAAACTATTGTAGAGATATTGACAAATTCTCAATTTGGAATTATTTCATGCAGCTAACTTCAAATGAAGGAAAATGAAATCCTGCTAAGTAACCAATAAAGCCATATTCATCCTTTCCCAGTCAGGAATTTCTTCCCAATTACATTTGGTGACTCTGCTGCTAAGAGTACTGGGATGCAACTTCTTCATTGGATACAAAATAAAGATCATAAAATCTGACTGATGAAAGCATTGTTGAATCAAATAAGTATTTTGGAATAAATGAGTACAAATGCAGAGCAAGACTGTCCCCTCCCCCCAATAATGAGGCAGTCCCAAATTAGAGCACAGCTGATTATTTCAAACTAGCTTCTACATGCACCATTAAATAAGTCTGAAAATAGAAAGCAAACTCTATCCCATTCACAGGGATCTGTCAGCTACAACTAATTTCAAATATGTTCTGAAAAAATTCATCTTTCTGCTTATACCAAACCCCTTAAATTTCAGGGCAAAGGGGAAGAGTTCCACCAAGGTTATATTTAAGCCCACTTACAGAAATTTTAAATAAAGTGAATCATAAGACCTTTTGTAAATCAAATGACAAAGTAGAAAATAGGTGTGAGAAAGAAAACAATAGAGTAAAAAAATTAAAGGAAAGAACAATCTTTGGAGAAATTAACTACCAAATAGATTTTTAAAAGAAGCCATAATAGATTTAAGGAAATATACAATTTTAAATCATGTATAAAACTTGCTAACATTTTACAAACATATTTTACATGTTTATTTTAATTCAAAGTTGCTCTAAAGAATTGAGAATGGGAGTCAGAGCCAAGATGGAGGAGTAAAGGCTTGGACTCACCTAGTTCTCCCCCATACCCCTCCAAATATTGTTAAATAATGACTCTAAACAAATTCTAGAGCATCAGAACCCACAGAAAGATGAAGTGAAACAATTTTCCAGCTCAAGAAAACTTAGAAGGTTGGCAGGAAACTCCTGTTACACTATGGTGAGATAGGAGCACAGTCCAGTGCCGCACGAGCACTGACCTGGACCCAGAAAACCAGGAGCAAGCACTGGGAAGACTAAATCAGTGGCCACAGTGGTGGTTTTCAGAACGCTCAGAAAACACATGGTAGGGGGTCAGAAGGAGATTTACAGGGGTTCCTTTGCTAGACCCTGTTGCATTGCCTATACTTGGATTTGGATCACAGTCCTGGGTCTTAGTCCAAGTGCAAGGAGGAGCACCAGCACAGCAGAGGTTGTAGCCCCAGGGGAGCAAGGACCTTCCTCACAGTTCCAGGGTTGAAAAGCATGCTTGAGGTTGCTCACAAACCAGTGCACAGTACAGAAGAGTAGCAAACCCATGTCTCACTAGATCATATAACCTTGGAAGAACAGAAAACTTACAAGTCCCCAGAGTTACCTCTGAAAACAGCTGCACAAAACAATTTGAAGCTTAGGACAGTGCCCCCTCCACTGGGGAAGCAGAGTCTCACTTTAACATAGAGTTAAAAGCCAAGAAATAGGCTGGAAAATGAACAAACAACAGAAAAAAATTCTGACCATAGAAAGTTACTATGGAAACAAGGAAGATCAAAACACACACTCAGAAGAAGATAACAAAGCCAAAATTCCTGCATCCAAAGACAAAGAAACATATGAATTGGTTTCAGACCATGGAAGAGATGAAAAAGGATTTTAAAAATCAAATAAGGGAGGTAGAAGAAAAATTGGGAAGTGAAATGAGAGTCATGCAAAAAAAAACACGAAAAAAGAGTCAACAGCTTGGTAAAGGAAGTACAAAAAATTAGTGAAGAAAACAACACATTAAAAAACAGAATAGGCCAAATGGTAAAAGAGGCAAAAAAATCCACTGAGCAGAAGAACTTTCTGAAACGTAGAATTGGCCAAATGGAAAGGATGTACACAAGCTCACTGAAGAATATAATTCCTTAAAAGTTAGAATTGGGCAAGCAGGAGCTAATGACTTTATGAGACATCAAGAAACAGTCAAATAAAATCAAAATAATGAAAAAATAATGAAAAAATGATATCCTAGTACTATAGGGTAAGGTAGAAACTGAAAGAATTTACCAATCACATCCTAAAAGAAATCCCAAAATGAAAACTCTCAGGAATATTATAGCTGAGTTCCAGACCTCCAAGATCAAGGTGAAAATATCACAAGCAGCCAAAAAGAAACAATTCAAGTATTGTGGAATCACAGTCAGAATAACACAAGATTTTGCAGCTTCTATATTAAAGGATTGGAAGGCTTGGAATATGACATTATAGAGGGGAAAATACCTAGGATTATAACCAAGAATCACCTTCCCAACAAAACTGAGTATAATCCTTCAGAGAAAAAATGGATATTTAGTGAAATAGAGGATTTTCATGCATTCCTGATGAAAAGACCAGAGCTGAATAGAAAATCTGACTTACAAATATAAGACTCAAGAGAAGCAAAGAAAGGTAAACAGGAAAGAGAAATCATAAAGGATTCAATAAGGTTAAACTGTTAATATTTCCACATGGGAAAATGATATTTATAACTCCTAAAAACTTTCTCATTGTTAGTGCAGTTAAAAGAGTGTATGTAGACAGAGGGCACAGATGTGAGTTGAATATAATGGTATGATTATCTAAAAAAAAATTAAATTAAGGGGTGAGAAAGAAGAACACATTGGGAGAAGGGGAAATAAAAAGGTAAAATGGGATAAATTATGTCACATAAAAGAGGTCTAGTAGAGATTTTACAGTAGAGGGGAAAATGAGAAAGTAGGGAGCAGAGCACATGAAACTTAATCTCATCAGAATTGGCTCAAAAAGGGAATAATATACACCCTCAATTGGGTATAGAAATCTCTTACCACAGGAAAGTAGAAAGGAAGGGGTTAGAGAAGGGGGTAGGGGAGCTGATAGAAGGGAGGACAGTTTGGGGGAAGTCAGAAGCAAAACACATTTGAGAATGGACAGGGTGAAAAGAGAGAAAGATAAACAAGGTGGAAACAGGATGGAGGGAAATACATAGTTGGTAACTAGTACTGTGAAAAAAATTAAAATGATTTTCTTTGATAAAGCTTCATTTCTCAAATATATAGAAAACTGAATCAAAATTATAAAAATAAGAATCATTCCTCAATTGATAAATGGTCAAAGGATATGAACAGGCAGTTTTCAGACAAAGTAATCAAAGCTATCTATAATCATATAAAAAAATACTGACAGAAATATGACAGAAAAGGAAAATGACAAATGTTGGAGGAACTATGGGAAAATAAAAACACTGATTTACAATTGTTGAAGTTGTATACTGATTCAACCATTCTTGAGAGCAATTTGAAACTATACCCAAAGGGCTATAAAATCATGCAATACCCCAACTACCAGGTCTGTATCCCAAAGAGAATAAAAACAAAAAGGAAAAGGACATCTATGTACAAAAAATATTTATAGCAGTTCTTTTAGTGGTGCAAAAAACTGGAAATTGAGGGGGTGGCCAATAATTGGGGAATAACTGAACAAGTTGTTATATATGATTGTGATGGAATACTATTGTGCTTTAAGAAATGATGAGCAGGATGCTCTCAGAAAAACATGGAAAGACTTACATGAACTGTTGCAAAATGAAAACAGCAGAATGAAGAGAACATTGTATACGGTAACAGCAGTATTATATGATGATCTACTATGAATAACTTATCTATTCTCAACAATACAGTGATCTAAGAAAATTCCATGGGACTTACGATGAAAGGTAATGCCTTCTCCAGAAAAAGAACTGGTAGAGCCTAAATGCAGGTCAAAGATACTTTTTCTTTACTTTCTTTATTTTTCTTAGGTTTTATTGCCTGTATTCTTTCACAGAATGACTTACACAGAAATGTGTTTTACATGAATATACATGTACAACCTATATCAAATTGCTGGCCTTCTCCATGAGAGAAAAGGGAGTGATAGAATTTGGAACTCAAAATTAAAAAAAAAAATGTTAAAATTGTTTTTACATGTATTTGGGAAAAATAAAATATTAAATAAAAAACTGAGAATGGGCGTTGCTTTACACTTTAACCAATGAGACAGCGGAAGACCACTCTCAAAATATTATTCAATTTGGAAATAACAAGAAGAGTTGAGGGAGATGACAAGAATGAAAAAAATCATATTCCTTTAAAAAATCATTTTCCCTTTTCTGAAGTTAGATAGACAGTTAAGGGTTAAAGATTGACCTGGAAACAGATGAACAGAAATGACGCTAGTGTACACACATGATATTTCTGAAGATAACAGAGGTAACAATGATAGATTGTATTTTATTTTTCAGAAATAAATCCACACGTTGGAAACTGCAGTAGAATATGTCATTTCAAAAGTGAAAAAGATCCTTAACACTGAAACTCAGAAACTTCAGAAGTCCCTAGAGAGAAAGAGAATGGTGACTGTGTAATTTCAGGATTTCTAGTTAAAACATAAAATTATACAACCTATTTTTTAAAAGGCCACTAATAATAAAAACATGCTAAAGATTGTGTTTCTTAGTTATCCCACAGCTATTCTTAAGTTCTAAAGGTAGAGTTGGATATTAGAACATTTGCTTCAAAACCATAGTGTTTTTTTTCCCCATTATGTTGTTTTTTCCACAATAAGTCAATGAACATAACTTTGCTCTTTAGGAAAATTATTCTTTCTATCCTAGCTAAGCTTAAAAACCCTTTTCTGGAAGAAAAAATTCTTGCCATTCATAGCTCATAGACCATAGATTTAGAGGTGAAATGGAACTTGGATGTCATCAAGTCCAACCTCCCATTTTACATATGAGGAAACTGAAGCTAAGAGAGGTTAAGTGATTGGTCCAGGATTATACAGTCAAAAAGTATCTGAAGCAGGATTTGAACTCAACTTTTCTAAGCCCAGTATTTTATCTACTACATAACAACTCTGCCACTACCAGAGATAGAACAGGAAGGAAGGACTGAAGGAAGGAAGGAGGGAAGGAGGGAAGGAAAGAAGGAAGGAAGGATGGAAGGAAGCAAGGATGAAAAAAAGGAAGAAAACAAAAATTTATTAAGTGCCTACTTGTGCCAAGTATGGTGCTAAATGCTTTACAAACATCTCATTTGATCTGAGTGGATTAGACTCTGTTAACACAACAAAGAAGGCAGGTCAACTGTGTTGTGAAAGCAGAAAGACAACAGCTGTGGTCATAATAGCAGCTATTGTAGCTGCCTTTCTCATGCTAAGGCTTCTTGCATACAATACATAAAATAGGAAGAAGCAGATTGTTCACTGCAAGCGTATTGGAGACTGGTTTTTCTACTACTTATACAGAATCATACTGTGTTAGAAGTGGACCTAGTCCCAGCAGAGCAATGGGGCCATTTGGAATGAATACTCTTGGATATCTGTCTCTTTGAGTCTATGGGTGAGTGCCCAGACTGTTACTTATGTTCCCTGGGAGAAAATTTTATGCTGCTGAGCTGTCCAAAGCCTAGAGCATCAAGAAGACCAAAGAGATTTGAGTGAGAATTTGTTACAAGGTTTGTGATAATTTTTTATCTTGACAACACTTTCTGAGCTACTCTCTCCTTTTTTAGAGCATGTTTGCTTGCAAAGTCATGAGGCCTTGAAAAATGGGTTGGCACAGAATGGAATCTCTTACCTACCATCGCGGAATTTTTGGCTTCTTACTAGCTCTACTTTAGTACAAGCTCTATCAGCCTGAGGGCAATCATATTTCTTGTATCCTTGTGGCTAGGACAATGTCTTTTTCTATCTTCCAACAAATTACAAATTGAACAAATTATGAAAATACTCTAAAAAAAAGTCTCTAGTTGAACTACAGAAATTATTTTCTGCATTTTATAGCTAGAAGAAGTAAAAGCATTGAAAATTTTAGGGCCTATTTTAAAGATATAGAGTAAATTTATCACCCATCTGTACTAGAACTCACTTCTACTGATTCTTACCCTCCTACATTTTATCCTTCCTTCCTGAGGGCAAGGTGTGGTCAGTCTGTAAGAGCTAACAAAAAAAATGGTGTCAAGGACATATTGACCAACTGCAAAGAGAAATGGGATAGAAAAGATCTTTCTCCTCCCAGCCCTCATATCTAGGCCACCGTAGCCCTAGATATGTAACTACTGAGATAGGGGGAGAAAGTATCACAAATACTTTAAGACTAGTATAGTTAATTCTTTTTATGAAGCCATGTGGAAAGCATAGACTGGATAGCATAATGAGTAGAGTAGGGAAGACCTCAGCCAAAAAAAAAAGAAGAATCATAAAATATAGAGAAGGTGGTATTAAGGTACTTTTTAAGTGGTCTCCAATGCTGACTAGAACAAAGAGTATTGTCATCATGGACTATGGTCCTGCGTACAAGCTGAGGAAGTTAGGTATAGCTTGGGCAAGACTGTCATATCCATGGTGCCAGGATCATGGAATCATAGATTTAGAGCTACAAGGGATTTCAGAAGCAGGCTGACACCAAGCACAGCCTTTTCTTCTAAGTCAAATATATTTCAAATACATTGATCTTCCATTCTCCAGTGTAAAATTTTGAAAGGAGAGTAAGAACATCTTCACACCACTCTATTCGGACCTATGTCTCAGTCTTCAGAGTGGGGAAAATAGGGCTTACCTTTCTATGAGAGTTTGGAGATAGAGATGGAAATAGGGAAAAGAATGAAAAGCATCTTTCTACCATCTTTTTTCTTTCTTTCTTCAAACTCTGTACTTGAGACAAGAGTGGGAAAGCAATTGAGATCTAAAAATAAATACTTAAAGAATTATGGTGAGTTATAATTTGTTTTCTTTCATAATTGGTAACTGACACTCTATTTACTTTTTAGCACATATCCCTGTGTGTATACATAGATACATACATATGTATGTAAATAATAGAGGAGACAGATACAGAGAGATAGACAGACAGAGACAGACAGAGACAGACAGAAACAGGAGACAGAGACAGAGATGGAGAACAATAACATTTTCTGCCTGGGGCAAAAACATTGCTAAGTGTGGAAAAGAGGAATTAAAGAGGACAGTCTAACAGTGAAAGTAGTTGGATTGAAAGGAAAAAAAAAGAATATAGCTCTCTTAATAATAGCAATGATGATGACGATAACATCCAGCATTTAAGCACTTTACAAATATTACATCATTCATTCCTCACAACTCCCCTATAAGGTAGATACTATTATTACCATTTTACAGATGAGTAAACTAAGGTTAAATGGCTCACCCAGGGTCACACACCTAGTAGGTATGGTAGGTCAAATCTGAACTCAGATCTTTCTGGCTCTCTTTCTAGTGCTCGGTCCACTTTGTTGCTTTACAAAGGATGCTAGTGAAAGGTGGGGAGGGAGGCTGGAACAAAGGATGCCATAATGGTGAGGTGGAAGTTGTCCTATGCACCATATGACAAGACACAGGGACTTAGGTCACCATTCTGAGTGAGTAAACCACTCCCCACCTGAGAAGGAAGCACTTTCTAGATGCTGGCCATGGGAGAAAATCCCTTATTTGCTGCTATGCTAATTGTAGATCTGGGTATGCATATTTTAAAAATGTAAAATATACACATGTATATTTTAAAATGTGAATTTTTCATTTATTTATTTATTTAGCAAATCAATGGATAAACAAGTTTGCCTCAGAATTAATCAAGGTAATAATGGGTTCTATTCTCTTTGGAAATTGCAAGTTTCCTTTAATGATCCTGAATTTCTTCTATTTCTGTCTTCTTCATGTTTAGGCGCATGTTGTTTTTTTTTTTTAAATTTGTTTAATTTTAATTTTTAAAAAAAATTTTAATATGTGTTTTTAAAACTTCAGGTTACAAATTTTCTCCCTTCCTCCCTCCCCACCCACCCTCATTGAAAAGGCAAGCATCTCGATACAGGTTATAGATGTGTAGTCATGTAAAACACTTCCATAGTAGTCCTGTTGTGAAAAACTACGTATATTTCCCTTCAGCCTATCCTACCGCACATTTGTTCTATTCTCTCTTTTGACCCTGTCCTTCCTCAGAAGTGTTTGCTTCTGATTATCCCCTCCCCCAATCTGTCCACCCCTCTATCAACCCCCTGCTCTCTTGTCCCCTTCCCTCCTTATTTTCCTGTAGGGTAAGATAGATTTCCATATCCCATTGTGTATGCTATTCCCTTCTTAAGCCAAAGCCTATGAGAATAAGATTCACTCATTCCCTCCCACCTTCCTCCATGTCCCCTACACTGTAAAAGCCTTTTCTTGTCTGTTTCGTGTGAGATAATTTACCCCATTCTACTTCTCCCTTTCTCCTTCTCCCAGTATAATCCTCTCTCATCCTTTAATTCTTATTTTCCAGATATCACCCCTTCATCTTCAACTCACCCTGTGCCCTCTATCTATCTATCTATCTATCTATCTATCTATCTATCTATCTATCT
>NW_020954619.1:9375631-9423073 GCF_900497805.2 Vombatus ursinus
TCTATCTATCTATCTATCTATCTATCTATCTATCTATCTATCTATCTATCTATCTATCTATCTATCTACCTATCTACCTATGCATACGTATAATTTTTTCCCTCCCACTACCCTAATACCGACAAAGGACTCATGAGTTACAAATATCTTTCCATGTAGGAATGTAAACAGTTCAACCCTAATAAGTCTCTTATGATTTCTCTTTTCTGTTTACCTCTTCCATGTTTCACTTGAGTCTTGTATTTGAAAGTCAAATTTTACATTCAGCTCTGGTCTTTTCCTCAGGAATGCTTGAAAGTCCCCTATTTCATTGAATGACCATTTTTTACCCTGAAGGATTATACTCAGTTTTGCCAGGTAAATGATCCTTGGTTGCAATCCTATCTCCTTTGCCCTCTGGAATATTGTATTCCATGCCCTCCAGTCCCTTAATATAGAAGCTCCTAAATCTTGTGTTATCCTGATTGTGTTTGCACAATACTTGAATTGTTTCTTTCTGGCTGCTTGCAATATTTTCTCCTTGATCTGAGAATTCTGGAATTTGGCTACAACATTCCTAGGAGTTTTCCTTTGGGGATCTCTTTCAGGAGGTGATCGGTGGATTCTTTCAATTTCTATTTTGCCCTCTGGTTCTAAAATATCATGGCATTTTTCCTTGATAATTTCTTGAAAGATGATGTCAAGGCTCTTTTTTTCATCATGGCTTTCAGATAGTCCAATAATTTTTAAATTCTCTCTCCTGGATCTATTTTCCAGGTCAGTTGTTTTTCCAATGAGATATTTCACATTCTCTTCTATTTTTTTTTCATTCTTTTGGATTAGTTTTATAGTGCCTTGATTTCTCAAATAGTCACTAGCTTCCAATTTCTCCATTCTAATTTTAAGGAAGTATTTTCTTCAGTAAGCTTTTGGACTTCCGTTTCCATTTGGCCAATTTTGCTTTTTAGGGCATTCTTCTCCTCATTGGCTTTTTGGACCTCTTTTGTCATTTTGGTTAGGCTATTTTTTAAGGTGTTATTTTCTTCAGTATTTTTTTGTGTCTCCTTTAGCATCACTCTCAGTTTTTCTTCTACTTCTCTTACTTGCTTCTCAAAATCCTTTTTGATCTCTTCCAAGGCCTGGGACCAATTCATATTTTTCTTGGAGGCTTTGGATGTAGGAGCTTTGGCTTCTTTGTCTTCTTCTGGTTATATGTTTTGATCTTCTTTGTCACCAAAGTAAGATAATATAGTCTGACTCTTTTTGCGCTGCTTACTCATGATCCTGGCCAATTACTTGAGTTATAAACTCTTTGTTAAGGTAGGGGTCTGTTTCCAGTGTGGAGAATGTACTGTCCCAAGCTTCAGGGGTTTTGTGTAGCTGTTTTCAGAGATACTTCCAGGGACCTGTAAATTTTCAGTTCTTCCAAGGTGGTATGATCAAGGGCGAGGTGTTTACTCCTTTCCTGGCCTGTGCTCTGCTCTATGAGTAACTACAAGCACTCTTTTCTGTCTTGGAACTGTGAGGAGGATTTCCTCTCCACAGCCACTACAAGCTCCACCATGCCAGCTCTCCTCCTCGCCCCAGGACCACCAACCAGAACTGTGACCCAGATCCAAGCATGGGCAAAGTAAGAGAATCCTGCACCAGCAGAGAGATCCCTGCAATCCTCCTCTGATCAGTCACTCAATTCCCCCTCAGTCTGTGGGCCAGAAGCTCAGGAGGCAGCCGTCACCCCAGGGCCAAGCTTGGGGAATGGGACTGGGACCCCGCCCTTCTCTCACCATAGAAACAGACTTTTCCCACTGACCTTATAAATTGTCTTTGGCGTTCATGGGTTGAGAAGTCTGGAAACTGCCACAGCTGCCTATGATTCAGTCCTCTGAGGCCTGCTCCAGGTTCTCTGCAGCCTACGCGCCTATGCCGAAATGTGTTCCTCTCCCAGACCGGTGCAATATACCTTTCTGATCAACCATCCAAGTTGTCTTGGGCTGGAAATTTGTTTCACTTTGTTTTTTTGTGGGTTCTGCTGCTTTAGAATTTGTTTACAGCCATTTTTATAGGTATTTGGAGGGGTTTGGGGGGGGTCACTGCTTTTACTCTGCCATTTTGGCTCCGTCCCCCTAGGCTAATGTTTTTAACACCAGTATTCTCCTTAGGTATAATTGTTATAAGTTAATTTAAAATAAATCCAATGTCAATTCCATTTCCCTCACAATGGTTATCCACGTACATTTTCCCATGGAATAATTCAGTTGCTTCAACAGAGCTCTCTTTTTCTTTCAATGTTGACACAGCATATGCATATATATGTGTGTGTGTGTGTCTGCACATATTCATATATGTATACATGTGTACATGTGTATGTGTTTATGTGTGTGTATGAACACATATAAACAAACATACACATATATACACATATATCTATATATCTAGCTATATCTGTATCTATAAGCCACCTTAAAGAGTCAGGTGAAATATTAGATAGGTATACTGTTAGAATAAGTGACAAATTCACTTCATGCAGAATTTACAAAATACAAAGGAGTCAATAGAATATGAAAAAGGAATTCAACACACTGAAAAATATCTCCCATTAATATTTTGATCTTCTTGTCTCCAGATGGTGAAAAAATACTCAACCAAGTCAGTCACAGATTTTCATTCTCAACATTAAAAAGTGGAAATTACCCAGAAACACAGATTTAACCACACATTCATTCAAAGTCTATCATTTATGCATCCATGCAGATGCCTAGGCAGCAAGCAAATAAATCTGATTCTTCTGAAGTTTGGGCTTAGTTTAAAATTACTATACGACAATAGTGTTGTGTCATGGAAAGAAACCGGATTTAGACTAAGTTCAGTTTCTAACTCTGACATTTGCTACCTGTTTAACTTGGTTGAGTCATTTCAGTTCTAAACCTTGGTTTCCTCCTCCATTTTAAAATGACATATTTATGTATTTTGTCTTTGCATTAGTTCTGTCTAGAAAAATGCTATTATTCCCACTAATCAAACCTTCCCTAATAACAAAAATGAGGCAAAAACATATGACAGATTGATCATATATGACAGTATTAGGGATGAGATTGATGCCATTGTCTTTTAAGTTCAGGTTCAATTTTGTGAAGAAATAAGACATTGGCAAGTCACTAAATAGATAACAAAAGGTTTACTTAGTTCAAACATAGCAATGATAAGGAATAGGGATACAGTGGTCCTTAACTTCTACAGATATGATATCTTTCATCTTCATGTAGACAGAAGCCTGGTTGAGGGCAAGGTGAAGTAGCTCTTTTGGTACTCAGACATCCAAGTAGGAGGGGCCTTGACTCGAGGCGGTAGGATATTTTATGCCCCTAAGAGATCAAAAAGCTGCATTGAGGTAAGTATCCAGGAGAAGTCTGTCAACTCTTGGGGAAAATTAATCCTTGTTGTGAGGGGAAGTGGAATTCTGGTGGATATTTTCTACTCTGGTGGAACTTTATCTGTTCCAGGAAAACCATTTAAAAATTACTCCAAATTTAGCTTCCTTTTAGTGATATTTCATTTCTATATCTGTGGTCATTTTATATATTGTTCTTTTGATTATAATTAATCTGCTTCATGCCATTTCATACAAATCATGGCATTTTTCCCTAAATTCTTCATATTCATCATATCTCACTGAACAATAATATTCCATCACATACCTGTACCATAGAGTTTTTTTTGGGGGCGGGGAGGATTTCTCAGTTGATGGGTACCCATTTCGTTTTTGGTTATTTGCTATCACAAAGATGGCTGTTACAAATATTTTGGTATATATAGGACCTTCATTTCTGTCTTTGTCTACCTTAAATTATGTCCCAAATAATAGGATTGCTAGATCAAAATGTATGGACAGTTTTTGTGTATAGTTCTAAATTGATTTCCAGAGTAATTGGACTATTATTCCACAACAATTTTTAAATGTGTCTGTCTTCTCACTTCCTGTCTGATGTTGATTTTTATATTTTTATTACTTTTGCTGATTTGCAAAATATAAGGTAAAACCTCATATTTGTTTTAATTTGAATTTTTTATTAGTAATAACTTTTAACATGTTTTCTTGTAGTCATTTAGAGTTAACTATCTTTCACCTAAAAGTTTGCTATCCTTTGACCATTTTTCTATTAAGGAATAGCTCCTAGAATATATTTGTGTCAATTCCCAATAATCTTGGATATCAATAGGTTTTTTTGTTTGTTTGTTTGTTTTAGGCAATTGGGGTTAAGTGACTTGCCTAGGGTCACACAGCTAGTAAGTGTCAAGTGTTTGATCTGAGGCCGGATTTGAACTCAGTTCCTCCTGACTTTAGGGCCGGTGCTCTATCTACTGCACCACCTAGTTGCCCCTATCAATAGTTTTATATACTATTTGTTGTAAATAATTTTCTTACTTTATAATTTTCTCTTCTTAGTCTAGCTTCAGGGATTTTGTTCTTGTGAAAGGTTTTTAAACTTGTGCTATCAAATTTGTCTACTTTCTTTTCTATGATTTCTTTTATCTTTTGTTTGAAAAGCTGAAGGATTAAGAATTCTCCATCTAGACATAGATGAGAATGATGTCTTCTCCTGGACTTTTCTATTTTTTTCAAAATTTTTGTGATATGATCATTTATATTCAGGTTTCATATTAAGCCTATTGTATCTTATGGTATAAAATGTTGGTCTTCATCAAATTTCTGCCAAATGACTTTCCAGTTGTTCTAGTAGTTCTTGTCAAAGAAAGGAGTCCCTAACCCATTCATTTATGTTCTCATATCCATCCAACCTGGCTTTATTGTTTTGAATTTTTTAAAACAAATTTTCTTAGCTAGTCTGTTCCATTGATCTACTTTTCTGTGTGTGTGTGTGTGTGTGTGTGTGTGTTTAACTAGTTCAAAAAGATTTCAATGACTATTGTTTCATAATAGAATCTGAGGTCTGGGTAATGCTATACTACTTTTATACATACTTTTTCTTCATTATTTCCTTTGAGATATTAGATATAGTTCTTCCAACAAATTTTGTTGTTCATTTGTTAAGCTGTATAAAGTATCCCCTTGGAAATGAGGTATAATATTAAATATGAGTTGATTTAGGAGGTATTATCTTTTTAATATGTTGTTATAACTGGACCATGGACAGTGAAAAACTCTTCAATCATTGTTTTATTCTAGTTTGGTGAAGAATGTTTTATAACTATATTTAAAAAGATTTTTTAAGTGTCTTCATAGTAGGAGAGGAATTTTTATAGGCTCTTAACTCATTTCTTCTTTGATTTTCTGGAGTTTTCTAAGTCTATCATTTTTGTCATCTGTAGATAGAAGTAATTTTGTTTCCTTTTTTACCAGTGTTTATCCTTTTAATTTTGCCTTCTTGTCTTATTGGTACAAAACTATATCAAATAACAGTGGGGTGAGAGATGTCCTTCCTTGCTCCTTATTTTTACTGGGACATTTTCTAGTTTTTATTATACATTATTCTAGTTTTTAGTTTTAGACATATGCTATGGATTATATTAAAGAAGGGATCTTTCATGGATATATTTTTAGGGCTTTTTAAGTAGGCATTTTGGTCTACAAGAATGTTTACTATTTCTCACTTTTTATAACTTGATATAATTGCTTTACGTCCTAGAACATGATCAATTTGTATCAAGATATCATGGGATGCTGTGAAATAAGTGTACTTTTCAATATTCTGGTTCTAAAATTACCTTAGGTCAGTTAAGCCAAATTTTTCCAACAATATTTTGACCCCATCTTTTTGTTCTTATTTATCTTTTTGTTGGATTTATCTATATTGAGTAAGTAATGTTAAATTCTTTCTTATTACTTGCCTTCTAATTATTTTCTTTGAAGCTTTTGCTCTGCTTTGTGAGGTAGATTATTTTTTGGTGCCAATTAATATTCTTGCACTTTCTGACTATTCAAATTTTCCCTATGATTTCCTAAAGCAATGAATTATTCTCTGTTATGATGCACTCTTCTGGATCTGTAAAGTGAGTTTCCCCTTGAACTGTTGCTGATTTTTTTTTATCCTGAAATTTGATTACATTGTTTCATAGTGACTTTACCTTGAAATTTCTTTTGTTTAATGTGGTAACAAATCATAGTGATCTTAGTAACACTTGTGACTGTGTGACCAATAGAAAGGACAGGCATTTTTATCGCACATTTCAGTTATACCTCAAAATATCATGTATTCTCATCACCACTTCAATATTAGTGCAGTTATTAGATCCACTGTTAGATTACACATGACCACAGTCTTCCTACTTACACACTTTTTTTAAATAAAAAAATGTCCTTTGTCTTCCTATGTATTTTGTTTTATTCATTTAAAAATATTATTCTGAGAAGGGGTGCAAAGGTTTCACCAGATTTCCAAACCTATCTATGATCTGAAAAAGGTTTCCTTTTCTTGTCATTCCTCCTCTACCTGCTTTAGAGAAGATTTTCTTGTTTGTTTGGTTATAGGAGAACTATATACTAGATTACCTCTCACTCTACCATCTTCCTGGAATTTCCAAATTTCTCATCTTTAGAATGAGGGCATTTTATTAGCTAACTTCTAAGGTCCTTTCCAGCTCTAAATCTATGATTTTACAAACATGAGCCGTTAGTGTCAACCCAAATTATTTGCAAACCTATTTTTGTATAGGTTTTTCTATTTGTGTAAATACAAAGTATTTACTCCCTGACTTAGATTATCCCTTCATTTTGTATATTCAGATTTAATAGTAAGACTTCATAGAGTTCTCATATATTCATTTAATCTTATTGCCTTTTGATTTTATTTCATTAATTTTCCTTTACATCTTTCTTTATTATTACTATTTTATTGTTCTCTATTTCAAAGAATCTATTGTTTCAGAAATTATATCTGTCTCTTATTCAAAATATTTTACCCTCTTGTTAGACTTCCACATTTTCTTTTATATAGGGCCCTAATTTAGGTCTTAATTTAACTCTTTCCTGTTCTGCATCACTCTCATGATTCTTAGAGTTGTTTCATTTTCCCTTCAGAGACCCTTGCAGAATCTCTTGTGATACTTTCACTTTCCTCAGGAAATTTTGAATCATTTTCTTTTGTTTTTATAAAGTACTTATTTACTGAGATTGTTCTTTTATTAATTTATTTCTCTTCAGCCAGCTTTTAACTGTCATTATAATTCATTTTCTCAATTTTTCTATGCTTGCTATAACTTGCTTCTTGCCATCAATATTTTTGCTTCTGAAGACTCAGCACTTTTTTGTTCCCCCTTTAGCCCTTGCTGCCTGTTTTTGTTCGTGTTAACCACCAGCGTTGGAAAAGATTTCTGAGGGACACCTATTTGGAGACTATAGCAGGAAGATTCAAATAAGCCATTGTAGATGCAATGTAGTTGCAAGAAGTTATAATTCCTATGTTTCCTTTTATGGATTCTACCTCCTTCTCAGTTACTAACTTTTTGGGTCCTTAAGCCAAACTAAGAAGTAGGAGGGTAGTCATGAACCTCATTGGGGAGTGCCTGCCCAAGGGCTACTGCTTAAAGGAAGCTCTGAGAACCTTTGCAATTAGGCCACTACATCTTTGACTCCTTCTTCAAGCTTGTTTCCTTTGCAAAGTGTTAAATAGTCACAAACTGCATTGCATGTCTTTTCTTTCTTCTTTTTGTGCATAGTAGTATTTTCTATCATTTATTAACAATTCAGCATCTTTGTTAAGGAGTGAACCTATCCCTTTACACTTGTTATTTCCTATATGTCTTAGATATCTGACCTTATCAGAAATGTTCTTAATTAGCTACATTTTTTCTTTAGATCCTTTCCCTTTCTTTTCTTCCTTCGGTTTTATTCAAACTTGCGCAGCCAGAATTTTATTTTTTTTAGCACTTTTTGTCAGGCTTGAGCAGCATTCAACCTGAAGAGTCTTAGTCTTTTTTTTAAATAATTAATTTATTTTTAGTTTTCAACATTCACTTCCATAAACTTTTGAGTTTTAAATTTTCTCCCTCTTCCTACCTGCATCTCTCTCGAAGATGGCCTGCAATCTGATATAGGCTCTGCATGTACATTCCTATTAAACATGTTTTCATATTAGTCAATTGCATTGCATCCCTGTCTCTTCCATAGTCCTCTCTCCTGTATTCTACATTCTACCATACCTGCTTTTTTCCTTTATGTTCCATATTCTTACCCATTCATCTTGTTTATCAAACCTCTAGGCTAACATGATTCATGGACATTAATTCTTCCAATAAGAATAAAACTCACACAGATACTGCCAAGGGGTTAATTCCAAAAGTTGATAACTAAAATTATAAATCTCACTAGGGATACAGAGCCACCTTGAGACAGCCTGACCATGGGTATTGCAAGAGATATGCATGATAAGGACAGAATCAATGGAAATAATTGGTGCTCTTCAGGTGTTTTGTTCCCTAAGAATTATATTATAATGGTTATTTCAATTTTCCTCTTCTTGTCATTGTTTCTTTATCTGTCTTGGTGAAGATTTCCTTGTTTGTTTGTTTAGGGGAGAACTGTATTCTAGATGACCTCTCAATCTACCATCTTCCAAGAAACTCCAAATTTCTTACATTAGGGAATTTCTAAGGTCCTTTTCCTGCTCTAAATCTATAATTTTTTATAAAAATCGGCCTTTAATGTAAAGCCAAGTATTTACAAATAATTTGATACATAGGTCCTTTTTTTTTTTTCAGGCAATTGGGGTAAAGTGACTTGCCCAGGGTCACACAGCTAGTAAGTGTCAAGTGTTTGGTTTGAGGCCGGATATGAACTCAGGTCCTCCTGACTTCAAGGCCGGTACTCTATCCACTGCGCCACCTAGCTACCCCCCATAGGTCCTCTTTTTAACCTGATCAATCTAACAACTCCTCCTCCTTACCCTGCTTAAAAATACAAAAGAATTTCTATGTAAATGAAGTCTACAGAAAGAATTTGTTATTATTATTATTATTATTATTTGAAAATGATAGTATCAAATTGTGGTAAGATAAAAAAGTGACACATTTTGGACTTGCTATGCTAAATAAAATACTGATTTTGTTTACTTAGATGCTATCTCATCTGTATATAATATTAGGTTTTTATTACAGCTGCCCAGCAGCTTCTGAACTTTCTTCCAAAGGGGCCAACTACTAAATTTTCTCTGGTCACATGCCTATTACATACCCTCTTTTGCTCTGTGCCCTGAAATATTTCTATTTACAAGTGAAACTCTGTAAAAATGTTACAGCGCTCACACATTGCTCTCAAAACACTCGTCCTCAATTGATTATGCTTATTTTTAACACGATTTTCTATGGATAGAAAGATAAACCCATAGAATTTCTACATACATGCATATATATACACACATGCATACACACACACACACACTCACACATATATATGTACACACACACAGACACATACTTTTCCAAATCTCTGAATAGTAGAGTGATGGACTTGAAATAAGGAGACCTGGGTTTATATCCTACTTCAGATACTAGCTGTGTTACTATGGATAGATCACTGTTTCAAAGTCTTTGTTTCATCCTTTGTAAAATACAGATAATACTAACACCATTTATTTAGAGTGTTGTGAGAAAAGTGCTATGAAGTCTATGCATATATAAGTTACTATTATTGCAAGAGTTG
Source organism: Vombatus ursinus (assembly GCF_900497805.2). Lineage (NCBI taxonomy): Eukaryota > Metazoa > Chordata > Mammalia > Diprotodontia > Vombatidae > Vombatus > Vombatus ursinus. Next base: position 9,385,266 of record NW_020954619.1, read on the forward strand.
ATCCAAATCTTCCTGTTATGTTGACCTTAGGTGATCACATTGAAGCAGAAAATAAAAGAAATCATAATTTTTCCTGTCAGTTTCTCATATTTTAGATGAAGGCATTTAGGATCTTATTTCCTTGAATCATCATCTCACTTGGCCACATCAGTTTATATGCATAAACCTTACTCAAGAATGTGGCTGAGACTAGTTTTAAACATGCATTACAAATACTTGATATGCCAATACATCACAGGTGGAAGGTAATAGGATTTTTTTTTCACCTAATAATCTGGGGAAAGATTCATATACTTTTTGATAATGGACTTCCTTCTTCTTTACCTTCAAACTTCCTTCCCCCCTATAATATCAGGAAAATGGCATATTTTTCAGTGCTCTTTAGTGTTGTTTAATGATGTAACAATTGCCAATTTTTATTCATCACTATTTAAAGTGTTGCAGGCCAATATCACCCCAGGTAGGAGGGACAGCTGTGTTGATGCAAAAACAAGCCCTGGCTAAAAATCCTGGAATGCAGTGGAACTGCACTGAGCCCTTTACCCAAGTCCCCTAAAGGTCAGGAGCGATGTGTTGGATAGTAATGCATCAACTACACTCCCACAGGGTATCACTTTTACACGTCAATTATCAGATAGAATTGCTCTAAGATCAAAGCTAAAGCAAACATTTAAATAGTTTTAAAATCTCTATGGTTCTAGGCTTTGAAAGGTGAACCAAGACATATTAAGAAGGAAGCCAAAGAGTTTCAGTTTTCTTTAAATCAAACAAGCAAGAAACCACTTTTCATTCTTTTGTCCATTCATCAGACATCTGAGTAACCACATATTGATTATCAAAGGTCATGAAACTAAAATGAAATATATTCATCCGGAATTTCTTGAGTTCTACTGTGTACCGGGCAATATGTTAAGCAGTGTGGATGATACAAAAATGAATGATAAGATTCTTGCCCTCACACTCTGTGCTTAGGTACTACATTTTAGTACCAATTTTTCAAGGTCTATATAATAACCTATTATGGGTTAATACATATGTACATATGGCAATATAAAACAATCGAAGACCATTTATTAAGCATCCACCATATGCTTGCTAGATACTGTGCTATCTGCTAGGTGTACAACTACAAAGAATGAAACAATCTCTACTTGCAATGAAATTACATTCTAATGGGGGAGACAAAAGACGTGTGTGTGTGTGTGTGTGTGTGTGTGTGTGTGTGTAATTATACACAGCAGAAATATCAAGTATTGAATATAAATATATACAAGGGAGTTAAATTCAAGGCAGTTTGAGCGGGAAGATGTTAAGAGTTAGAGGTATTAGGAAAGGCTTCATGTAGAAGATGAGACTTGAGTATTCCTCAAAGGAAGAAAGGGCCTCGAGGAGGTAGAACTGAGGAGGAAGTGAATTCCAGCCATGAAAGTCATCCCGTTCAATGGTATCAGTTGAATGTCATTTGTGAGGAGCAAAGAGCAGACCACTTTGGCAGCATTTCAGGGTGTGAGAGGGAAAGTAATATCCAATGAAATTGGAAAGACAGGTTAGGACCAGATTGCGTAGGACTCGGAAAAAAAAAAAAGCTAAACAGGAGTTCTATGTTATCCTAGAGCTAACAGATGGCCACTGATTGAATAGGGAAGTCATATGGTCAGATCTTTGTTGAAGAAAATTACTTTGGAAACACTACATAGTATTGACTAGAGTAGTGAGAGACTTGAAACAGAGAAACCAACTTGGAAAATATTGCAATAATATAGGTGAGAAGTGTTAAGAGTTTGATCTAAGGTAGTAGCTGAGTGAATGAAAAGGAAAGGTAATTGCAAGAGATACACTTAGCAACTGATTGTTCAGATGTCATCCTTGATCAATAATAAACCTAGAAACAATTTTGGCTGTTGTTTTTATCTGGTAACATTAGCATATTAGTTTTAATAATGGCACCCTCTCCTTTCCACTCACAGAGTTCCTCTACCTTTCTTTCAATCTCATTGTCTTTTACCTGAACTATTGAAATAGAGGGAATTCAGTCTTTGCTTGAAGACTTCCAATGATGGGGAACCTACTACCTCCAGAGCCAGCCCATTTACTTTTGGAAACCTTTTCATTGTCAGAAAATGTTTCCTTACATTAAGCCTAAATTTGCTTCTTTACAACTTCTACTAATTTCTCCTTGCTCTGATATCTGAGGTCAAACAGAGTAAGTTTAATTCCTTTGTCACGTGAGAGAATTGAGGGTATCTACTAATAATAGTTAACATTTATATAGCATTGTAAGGTTTCCAAAGCACTTTATATGTAAACTCATTTGATGATCACAACAACCCTGTGAGGTAAGTCCTATGAGCATCCTCTTTTACACATGAGGAAACTGCAGTGGTTAATGAGGTGAAATCTGAGAGGTTAAATGACTTTCTCAAAGACATGTAACTTATAAGTGTCTGAGTCAGGATTAAAACTTAAAACTTTCTGTCTTTTAAGTCCTGTCCCTTATCCACTGTTCCACCTAGCTGCCCCTTAAAGAAATGATGATGTCCCCTGCTTGATCTCTTCCCTAGAAGAGACATCCTCAAATCCTTCAACCTCTGGCTTAACTTCAAGCACCTTTCACCTTTTTAATTGCCTTCCTCTTTCAGGTACAATCATTCATACTCCACGTATTTCTTAAAAAAGTAATAGGAGCTATGAAAGAGTAAGAGAGGAGTGAATTTAGAGTCTGGCTAAGAAAGAAGAAATGCGGTAAAAAGAATTTCATGTGCTCAGTACTTGATTTTTTTTTCCTTGTAGGTAATACCTTTATTTTTAAATGATCTAGAGAAGAATGCCTTTGGGGATTAGTTTTCCAAATGTGGACAATAGAACACAGTTCTCAAGAGCAGTTCTTAAATCAATATTTTCCAACTTATGTTGGGAGAGAGGCATCAAAAGAATTCCTGAATATTGTTTTTGGAAACAACTGGTTCAGTGTAAGAGGAAAAAACCAAATGATCTATCCAATGTTCCATCAATGAATTCATTTTGCATCTATGTATATCAACTGAATCTTTTCAACCTTCAATTTTCTTTAATTTTTTTTAAAGAAGTCTAAGAATATTAACTTCTAGACCATGTCTTCTGTGTCTTTCAGCATGCCTGATCCAGAACAAGTACATGAGGACACTCAAGAAATATCATTTGATAATGGGTTTCCAGGACACTTAGAAATATGTTGCCAAAGGGCAGTCAAGTGTGAATGGACACCTTGAATTCACCTGAAGTAAAAGTATAAATTATCATTGTTATCCATCTATGCTCTTCTGACAGTTCTCCTCTCCCTTCTCCCCAACACTAACACAGATGGGAAAGGGCAATGATGGATGGACCCCTTCACAGTTCAAAGAGTATTCATGAAAGTGAGGCAGAGATATTCAAAGTCCTACCAGGAGTGGATCAGCAGGCCTGATCCCTGAGGTAATGTCCAGGGCTGCCTGCTCAATCTCCTGAATAGATTTTCAATGGGAACCTCTTAGATAAGCCATAGGCAGGATGCTTTGTAGCTCTCAGCTGTTTGCTGAAACTGTTTATATATCTAAATATAGATAGTTCCCACTTCCCCACAGTTCCAGTTTCAGCTGGCATGGCTGGGAAGAGAGCCTTGACCATTTTTAGGCATTCATCTGGGACAAATAGCTGAACAAATAACTGGATCTTTGGGGAGGGGAAGGCAAGCCTCTTAGAATCAGCAGTTGCTATCCAGATTCAAATTTCTATCTCTCTGGATAGAAAGAGGTCTGGCACCTCTGGATCATTTTTTCCAGGCCTAGACTACCTATTAATCTTTACATCATCCCTGATGACAACCCAGTCCAGTGGTCTAGTATTACCCAAAGTTTTCTTGTATTTTATGTTTTTCTTTTTAATTTTGGTGTTCTGATATCCACTAGTTGGCACATGAATGCATATTCTATTAAGACAGATACTTAGTGTTCTGGCTGGCTTGGGAGTAATTGGTGATATTTATGAGTCAGTATTTAGTCAGTTTCTCAACTGGAAAGGAAGCAAGAATCTATCTTCTGGTTGTATCTGTTATATGAATATGCAATATTATATTTATTCCATAAGTATTTGAAGATTATATAACAGAAATATAAGATTCTTTTTGAGAAAGATAATTGTTTGGGGGTGCAACAATTGAAACTTTTTGCTTACAACAATACAGGTCTGGTAAGATAAGATTCCTTCAGGCATTCACTGATATTCCCCTTCTGGCCTAAACTACAGCGTGTGACTAGTTTAAAAGCTGTCAAAATGACATAAATCAGTTATTAAATCCTCTGACTGCCTTACTGCCAGAGGGCAATATTGTTCCATAAATAGTCTACATCTCCAATGATAATGCTGAGAGGAACATAGAGTAGTAATCCAAGCAGAGGACAAAATGCATTCTGAGTACACTACAAGGTACATGTTCAGGCTCTTACCTGCCCCCTACCCCCTATGTCAATGGGAGCATTTTCACAAAAGTGGGTTAAGCAACTGTTATAAGTGAAATCAGGTATTTTAAGCATCTACTCATGGACCTAACTGCACATATAATTGTATAGGGAACCTTTTTAATGAACTCAGTAAACACATAACTGATTGTCAAATGTTCCCAGCATCCTCATAGCATCTTGCAGTCCAAAGGTCTTTGCCCCATTAAACATTTATTTATAATGAATACCTATTTCTTTAATCAAAGCACCCTCATTGCCATTTAAATTCCTAACACCTATTATTACTATTACTTAAATTGGGATAGATTAAGATCCTGAAATCATAGATCAAGAGTCGGGAGACACCCGGGAGATCATCTAGACCAATCTCCTCATTTTAAAACATTGGAAACTGAGGCCCAAGGGGGTTATGTGACTTGGTCAAGATCACAGTAAGTTTCAGCGGTCGAATATGAACCTTACATCCAGAGACTCTACAACCAGTGCTTTTTTTTTACTGTGTTTTGGCTTGATGGAATTTAGTACACCAACAAAGGAAAAAAAAATCACACAAGCAGTCAGTTCTATAATAATAGCAACCCATTTTTTAATTTTACCTCAAATTGTAGCATATAGCCTCTCTATCAAAATCCTGTAAAGTAGGTAAAATAAGAATTATTATCCTCATTTTACAGATGGAGAAGTAATGAGTAGTATCATTTCATAAAGCAAGGAGAAGCAATGGAGAGTAAAATCAGTTTAAAAAAAGCTTGGTAAAATACTCAACTAAGCAAATTCACCCTAAGCATATTCAAGGATGGAAAAGAAAAAAAAAAGATTACAACCAAATTGTCCTAAAAGATTTGAAAAAAAAAATCTGCTGTATTAAGGACTAGAACCACTGCACTTGGGCCCTGACATCACAGCCCCAGGTATGCTTGTGGAAGCGGCAATGACATCAAAGAAGATGAAGAGGGGAAAAGTAGAATAGAATGAGAATATATAGAAAAGATCGGTATTTGAAGCAAATGAATTGAGAATGCATTGAGGAAACTCTTCAATGAGGATATTACTTAGGAACAAGGAGACTTTCGCAAACAATATTCAACAATGGACCACATCTTTGCCATCTCACAATTAAATGCAAGATAAGATCCCACTCTATGTGGGATCCCATTGTATGTAGATTGCAAAAAAGCATTCAATTTAGTAGAACAAAATGCTACTCTACAGGCTTCTTTATAAAAAAGATTTCTATCCATACATCAAATCATTTAAGGTACTTTGGAATATATAAGAACAGTCATAAGTCTGTTCAATGAACCTTTGACAATAAATGTCAGGCAAGGTACAAAAAATGGAGATGCGAGTTTGCCAAAATTATTCACTACCATGATGAAGGTGATCTGGTACAGAGTCTAGGTCAAGGAGGGATTGTCTGTGGATGGTGAGGTCATCTAGATGTTCCTATTTGTATTTCACATTTGTCCTTTCGCATCATACCCCAGAACATTGAAGAGCCTCTTGAAAAAGATCTGTAATAACTCAAAAGGGTTTGGAGTATCCACACACAAAAATGACCAAGTGGATGAAGTTCTATTGCCTGTGTTGGGACCATCAGTATGTATGGACAGGACAAGAGTCACATAGAATGAGCAGGCACAGATGAGTTAGAATTTGTGTTACTGGAGGGGACTACCTAAACAATGACACTACAGATCCTATTGAGTATTATCAATGGGGATACTAAGGCACCGAGATGCGAAGCAAATTATCCTATAGTTACAAATCCGTAAGAGGCAGAACTAGGACTTGAACTCAGGATTAACAGGTCCAAGTCAGTGCTTTCTTCACTATATTAAGGTACTACTACAATAAACTACTCTATCATACATATAAATATCTCTGGTCCCTTTGTGATTTCATATCTTTGGAAATATAAGTTGAAGCTGAAATTTTCTTGAAGAAAAATTACTGTTCAGAAATATTCTTAAAAATACATAGTTATAGGTATATATGTATACATACATATAAGGTATATATTTATATATAATATTATATATGTGTGCATATAAATATGCATGTGTATGCACACATATATAAATAGGCATGTATATACACATATACACTTGTAAATGAGTCGCTTTAGAGAAGCAACATGGTATAGTGGAAATGACACTGCTTTTGAATGAGATGGACCTGTATTCAAGTACCAGCCTCACTACTTACTCCATGGTGAAGTTAGGTGAAGTTAACCTCTCTGAATTTTGTTTTTCCTCAAGAGTAAAATGGATTTTAAAAATAGGAAAAAATGGAAAAAAAATAGGAAAAAAAGAATAAAAAGGCTAACACTTCTACTATCTACCTCAAAGAGCTTTTAAGAGAATCAAAATAATTATATGCAGAGTACATCATAACCATAAATGCGAACTATTATTTTAGAACTTTGTGAACTAATACCTAAATCACCAGTTTAGTGGGTTTTTTTTTTTAGAATAATTTACTTTTTGGCGAGGCACATAAAAGGCACAAGCTCCTAGCTTGTACAACATAATTCATTATATTACATGAAAAGTTGTTTGTGAGATTGCTTCTTAAAAATAATCACTGGACTTTCACTGTAACACTATTTCCTTTTTATCCTAGGTCAATGTAAGCCTGATTCATATTGAGTCATATGGAAGAAGTTTTAGTTCCTTAAAGACTTAATTAATTTACTTGATACTTGAATTTATACAATTATAGAATCTCAGATCTAGAAGAGATTTCTGATTTCACTTAATCTAAAACTGGCTATCTGGATAGAAATCCCTTCTACAACTACTCTGGCCAATGTTCATCCAGCCTGTGCTTGAATACTTCCAGTTATAGGGAGCTCACTATGTTCCAATGCAGCTCTGATCCACTTTTGGACAGTTTTGTTACATGTATGTGTTGTGTTCTGTCTTCCTAACAGAACTATAGAAAGATAACATGGTAGAGTGGGTAGGCCTTAGAGTAAACAAGAACTAGATTTAAATCCGGTCAGTGATACATTCTAGTGTATGCCATGCAGAAGACACTTATGATCTCAGTGCCATATATCTAAAACAATAAAATACAGATAAATTGTCTCTCTGTGGTAGGAGTTTCCATTCCAAGAGTTCCCTATTTTGATGAAATCACAGCTCCAGACACCCTCAGAAAATAGAACTATAATCTCCTTGAGGGTAGGAATTCTATCTTAAAAAATTAAATATATTTTTATTAATAACTTTTCTTTTTTAAATAGTGTTTCAAATTCCACCAGCATCCGTCTTTATTCCACTCTCCCACAGAGTCATCCCATATAAGATAGAATATTATGAAGAAAAAAGGAGGAGAAAGAATTATAAAAATAAAAAATATATGGAAGAAAATCAGAAAATGTATGTCATATTCCACACATGCATATTTCACAGGTACAAAGGAGTGGGAAGTAGCTAACTTCTCGTATTTCTTCTTTGTATACATGCTTGTTCTTAATAATTTTCAATATTTACTTTATTTTATAATTGTTATTCTTTACATTTACATTGTTGTAGTCATTATGTCTGCATTTTTTTTCCTCTTGGCTATGCTTAATTTGTATTAGTTCATTGGTATTCCCATGCTTCCTCTGAATTAATCACATTCACTTGTTCACTCGTTTTCAGTTGTGTCCATTTGGGGCTTTGTTGGCAAAAAATATTGGAATGATTTGACATTTCCTTCTCCAGCTTATTTTATAGATAAGGAAATTGAGGCAAACTGGGTTAAGTGACTTGCCTAGGATCATGCAGCTAGTGTCTAAGGTCAGATTTGAGTTCAGAAAGATGAGTCTTCCTGACTCCAGGCACAGCACTCTAACCACTGTGCCACCTGCCTGCCCCATCACATTTATAGTGTTCCTCAAATCACCAAACCAGCTTCCAGCTTACCACCAGCAGCCATCACTGATAGCAGAAATAATTGTGGAGAAGACTACCTTCTTCATCAACATAAGCAACTGATGATCAAGTACACAGACAGACAGACAGGAAAAATAACCATAAAAGAGCAATGGTGCTGTTACAGCCTCATTCTCACAGTCAGCCTCTAAGAAGGTGGCTCCTGTGGAGCCAGCCATCACCAATAGCTGCCAGTCATAGTGCAAGAATGCCAGCTTCACTGAAGCAGCGAGGCTCACTGAGGTAGAGATAGGAAAGAGAATATTTAAAGCAAGTCAAACCACCACCATCACCTTGATATTATCTTCCCTCAGAACCTAATGGAGATAGCCCAGAATCCTGAACCCAACAGTCTTGAGAAGAGCAATACTTCTACATCAGTGTCCACATCTAACATGCTGGGAAGCAACTCTTTTACAGATGCAGCCTGGCAACTGGTTCTGCAGGTGCTATAGCCACATCTACTGAAGATCCAACCAACGCATTATTTTTATTTTACTTTCGCTTCTATTTTCAGTTCCAAATTCTCTCCATGTCTCCAGCCCCATTGAGAAGGTAAGCAATGTGATGCACACTATAAATGTGAAGTCACATAAAACATAGTTTCACATTTCATCCGTTCTCTCACCAATATATGTGCGTGTGTGTGTGTATACACATACACACACACACACAAAATTTGGGGCAGCTAGATGGCGCAGTGGATAGAGCACTGGCCCTGCAGTCAGGAGGACCTGAGTTCAAATCCAGCCTCAGACACATAACACTCACTAGCTCTGTGATTCTGGGCAAGTCACTTAACCCCAATTGCCACACCAAAAAAATATACACATTTCATCCATTCTCTCTCTGGAGGTGGATAGTATTTTTCATCATGAGTCCTTTGGACTTTTCACGGGATATTGTACTGATCAGAGTAGCTAGATCTTTCATGGTTGATTGTCATTACAATATTGCTGTTACTGTGTGCAATGTTATTCCAGTTCTGCTCACTTCACTTTGCATCAGTTCAATATAAGTCTTCCCAGGTTCTTCTTATACCACCCCCTCTGTCCCAGAAATGAAAGTTGCCGCCCAAATCCTTAACATTGTCAGACTGCTCAGCATTAGAAACTAATGTGATTTTAACAGTGAAAATGACATTAAAGAAGGGGCATTATCATCTTTACATCTGGATTGCAGCAGAAACCTTCCATGTGTGTTGTCCTGATTAGAATATAAATTCCTTGAGAATAGGATTTGGGCAGCTCTTGAGAGTTTTGCAGGCTACTTGCCTCTTGTGGGTCCTGAGCTTGACATCTCTGTACCACACTTTGTTTAAGAAATCCTGAATCAATGAGCATCTACTTTATTTCCATTTCTTTGTAACACAATTTGACATCTAAAATAATTTTATTCCATAGTATGAGAGTAAAATTTTTGGTACATGAAAGAAATATATATAATGTGTCATGATATAAACTATAGTTCATTGTCTGCAGTCTTGAGGCACTGATTTAATATGTGATGTAGGCAAATGCTTTGTGTATAATACAGATCATAGCCACATCTTGTAGTAGAAAAAAAAAAGAGCTTTCCTTTAGGAGTATTACTTATCTGTTAATTCTTTTACATCAGTAAGAATCATTTGAAGGGAAAATATTTCTTTTGAGTAAGTAAAAGGTACTGTGGCACCTTGCAACTAAAAAGAGAAAACAATTTCCAGGGCAGGCTCCATGTTTCTTGGCAGGGTAGCAATAGTTCTTTCCCACTCTTGCCTTCTTATATTTTTATGCTTCTCTCCAGTTTTGTGTTTCAATGTCAAATTTTGTATTCAGCTATCGTCTTTTCATCAGGGATGCCTGGAAGTTCTCTATTTCATTAAATGTCTAATTTCCCCTCCTGTAGGATTATACTCAGTTTTGCTGGGTAGGTTATGCTTGGTTATAATCTTAGCTCCTTAGCTTTCTGGAATATCATATTATAACCCCTCTGTTCCTTTAGAGTAGAAGTGGGTAAATCTTGTGTCATTCTGACTGTGCATCTATAGTATTTGAGGAATTTCTTTCTGGCTTCTTTCAGTATTTTCTCCTTGGCCTTGGAGCTCTGGAATTTGGCTATCATAGTCCTGGAAGCCTACACTTTGCAATTTCTTTCAGAAGGTGATTAGCATATTTTTCCCCCAATTTCTACTACTGTGCCATATTTGAGCAGTTTTCCTTTCTAACTTCTTGAAATGTGATATTTGGGCTCTTTGGTTTTTTTTGTTTTTGTTTTTGTTTTTTTAGATCACAGCTTTCAGGTAGCCCAGTAACTTAAATTATCTCTCCTCAATCTTCAGGTCAATGTTTTTCTTCTATGAGATATTATATATTTTATTTTTCCTATTTTTTTACTTTATTTTATTGTTTTTAATGTCTCGTAGTGTCATTAGCTTCTATTTGGCTAATACTATTTTTTTTGACAGGTTATTTACTTCAGTGAGGTTTTGTACCTCTTTTACTGTTTGGCCAATTCTGATTATTAGAGTTACTTTCTTCAATTTTTTGTACCTCTTTCACAATTTGGCCAATTCTGATTTTTAAGAGGTTATTTTTTTTCATGCCTCTTTTACCAAGCTGTTAATTATTTTTTTATAATTCTTCTACATAGCTCTCCTTTCTTTTCCCGTTTGTTTTTCTACTGCTCTTTGATTTTTAAAATCAATTTTTTGCTCCTTTACCTATTTCTCCAGTTTTTTCTAGGAAATCTTATTGAGCTTGTATCCAGCCTGCATTTTTTTGAGTTTTTGCTTGTAGGTATTTTCAAGTCATTGTCTTATTTAACTGTGTCTTAAGCTTCCTTGTCATCATTGTATCTTTTTGTAGTTATGTTTTTTTAATTTTTGTTTTTGTTTTTGTTTTTTTTCCAGACTACTTCTTGACTTTGGACTTCACGTTAGAGTTGGACTCTGTTCTCCTCCGGGGCTATAGGAAGGATGTTTAGTCCAGCTTTCTGGTTTTTATACCCGGTTGCTTTCAAAACTAGGCCTGGGTGCCTGTAAGTTTTTAGTGCTTTCAAGGTGATGTGACCTGGGGAGAGTTCTGGTCACTAACCTCCTGATCTAGTACTCTAGTCCTTAATCAGGTAGGGCCCCTGCTCCCTCAGGACTACAGTCATTGCTCTTCAACTAGGAACTGAAACCCAGAACAGGGTAAATGGCAGTGAAGTTGCCAAGTGGTACCCGATCTTGTACTCAGTGCTAGTTCAGGGGTCCCCTGTGTTCAGTCCCATCCCCATTGCTGTGCACTGTTACTGCCATGGTCTCCAAGGCCCATAGCTCATGCTACTTCTGCTGCTCTGCACTCCCCACTAACCTCTATCCCAATGTCCACAGAGTTCTCTTTCTGTCCTCCTAAGCTGCCCTAAGCTGGAAAAAAATGACTCATTGTGACCATTTCATTGATTTTCTCTCTCCGAATTTGGTTTGACATCCTTTTTTTAAAGTTGTTTAGAGGGGCGTGTTAGGATAGCTCTGCAGATAGGCTCACTTCATACTTCCACCTTGGCTCTGACTCCCCACTCCAGATCTCAGAAACTCTTACACTTCTTCATTCACCTTAATTTACATATACATTTACAAGTCCATAATGGATACTTGATACATATTTTGAATTGAATTGAACTAGTTAATTTTGTTATCTCAGTGACTGTTCCATACAATGAGAATCCAAAACAACCATCCCAGTGGCTTGCACAATATTCAGAGTACAATTCATCTGTAGTTATATATTTACTCTCACCCATAAGGGGTCAGATCTCTTCAGGACACTTTTTTTTTTAACATTCTGTTTTGTTTTGGTTTTACCTTTTAAAAGATACTGTGCACGGGATTATGTTTTAAAATTCCAAATGATATTAAAATCAAATCAATCTAATCAATTTCTCAGTAATTGGCTTTGAAGAAACTGAGACAAGAGCAGTGCAAACAAAGTGCTTTTAAATAAATCATAATTACACATGCAAATGGTTCCAATAATTTGAGAGTTTAATCAGATGACTAACAATTTGGAAACACACTTGTATCTTTGATGTGATAGGCACTGAGACTATTCTATGGAGCAGTGTTTGATAATCATCTGCGTGTGCCTTTCTCACAGTTAAGTTCTCAATAAATTTTTGTCAAAAGGTACTGAGAGGGAGGAAGCATTATAATATAAGATGGGTAGAATAAAATTTTCTGATTCTGTAAGTCTTCCATACAGTTGCTTCAGATTTTCACCTAAAATTGTAGACTTCTACATTTTGATTACCCACCCTATTCTTTCAGCCAAGTAATTCTCTGGGAAAGGGTATGTATCTGTGTGTGCATTCACACAAGTTTGTTAATAGGTCTGATTGGTAACACATCTGTGATATGAATCAGGTGATGTGGCAATTCACATTCCAAACCAATTAACAAGGTATCTCTTTCCCAACCCTCCTCTCTCAGTCTCTCTCTGTTTCTGTCTCTCTGACTCTGTCTTTGTGTCTCTGTGTTTCTCTATCTCTCTCCTCCTTCCGTTCCTCCCTCTCTCCTTTCCTCCTCCCCTCTCTTTCACTTCCTATTTCCATCTCATCTCTTCATTCTAATTGCACCAAGCTCTGTAAAGGTAAAGATGAGTAGCTCTCTGGGATGCAACCTTTAGCCATGTTATTTTACTCCTACTCAGACAGTTAAACATCAATAAAGTATGTGACTTCCTTGAGTTTTTGGAAACCAAACTGAAAAGTGCTATACTTAGTTCAGGTTTAATTAAACTGAATACATTATAAAACACTCTCCTAATCTACTGTGCCTAGAAATTTTTTTTTTCAAAAGTGTTACAAATCAATCAGCTAATTGAGCTATGGTAGCAGGAAATGCAGATGGTATTGCATTTTGCTGTGTTTTCACATTGCCAGCCCAATTCCTCTTCATAGGATAGTGTTTTTGCTGGCTCTGGCAGTTTGTATCCTGTGGCACCAGCATGAGATTGCAGCCCTGGATTGATTTAGCCGATGCCCAGGGTTACCAATTAACAACAGAAAAGCACATACAAAAGGGAGGGTGTAGGGAGGAGAGAGCAAGGAAACACGGTTTGGCACAACAATGTGCTTAGCTTGGGATGCCAGCTGGGTCCTGCTAGTGGCAACATCAGATGATTTTTATCTGCAACATTTTTAAAATTTTTTTTTTGAGTGCAGGAATTCAACAGTTAGAGATAGTCACTGGTTGTTGGTAATACATTTTTCCTTCTGATTTCCTACAAGAAACCAAAGGCATTTTTTTTTTACCTTCTAGACTTTTTAACCTTCCTTTCATAGAAACCTCTTGATTTGCAAAGTTTGCATTCTGCCTGCTATCTTTAATTGCAAATTTGCTGCTGACCTTCCTGAAGTACACATCCAGGGACCCATCCCTGCTGCTTATGGGTCTAATGACTACAGTGTTCCTCCCCCCCCCCCCCCCCATTTTCTTTAGTATTGTTGACCAAGATCCAGCCAAAAGAATTAGTTACTAGGGCAGGGGAAAAAAACAAAAAACAAAAAACAAAAAAACCCTGGTGGATTATCTTTATGTTGAGGTTTAAGGGTTTAGGGGTGCTGGGACCCCAAAATCACTACAAGCAGGTCCTGCCCAAAAGAATTCGATCCAAGCCTTCTTTCAGCCAAAGAAAAGGTTTATTAGAAAATCTGTAATATTGGGCAGACTCTTAAGGAATCTTAGGATTTGTATCACTAATGCAAGTGGGCCAGATTTTAAGAATCTAAACCCTTGGCTAGATTTTAAGAATCTGAACACCTTAATAGAGACAAGATGGACCTTATACAAAGAAAGACTGTGGGAGGGATCCAGGAGTGGCCCAGTAGTTTGGGGTGACTGGAGGAGGGGTCTAAGGAAGATCTAGATGGGAGTGGCTAGTAAGCTGGGGTGAACAGAATACCTGGGACCTGTACAATTTGGCCAAGGGAGAATGGACTCTAGATAGGATTAAGGGTGGGAAGTGGTCAGGGGCCATCTGGAGGTAGACTGGGTGTAGGTGATAATGAAAGGCCAGTTGATGGGATTATAGCCCTTTAAGACAAATGCCAGAGATTTGGCTCTGTGGAAAAGTCCAGGGTTTGTGGTCCAGATCCCATCCTCATCATCCATGTAAATCTCCCAGGGCAGCTAGTGTGATTGTTTAGGTTATGTGAATTATGTTTCTTAAATTTCTGGTCACCAGTGATGGGTTGAAAGCAAACCTAGATTTTATTTACAGAATTCAAACCAATCCATTGAAAGGTAAATTATTTTAAAAAATCCATCAAAATGATTCATTGTTCTAGATGACAACAAATGATTAATGTCACTGATTTTTCTCCCTGACTAAGTTGGCAGATTGTTTGAGTTATTCAATCAAACCGAAGATTTGTTTTGGTATCTTGTAGACACATGTTCGTGTTTTCTCTCTCTCTCCCTCTCTCTCCCTCTCTCCCTCTCCCCCTCCCACTCCCTCACCCTCTCTGTCTGAAGGGACCTCCAAGATTATCTAGCCCAACCTATTGTAGATAAGAATTTCCTTTATAATATACCAAGCAAGCTGTCATGTACACTGTGAGGATTTCTAATGTGAAAAAAGATTTTTCTTAGTAACCATTATCTTGGAGACTCAGAGCTTCCCCATCCCTCTTTCTTTCAAAGTTCAGTTTTTGAGAAAGACATTAAGATCTAATCTAAATAGATCTATTCATGCTTATTGTGTTGCCTAGACAGGTCTGGGAAAATGTTAATTTCTCCCTATGGTCAACAAACTGGTGATATGAAATTGACTTGTCTTTGACCAAGATTAAGTGACCTAAGTCAGTACCCCAAAAACTCTCATTTTAATATAGCCCAACTCCCAGTGTGTTGACCAGAGTTGATTGGTACTCCTTGGGAACACCTACTCTTTGAAGGGCATATAAACCTGTACCCCCAAATCCCAAATCATGTGAGTTCTGGATTGTAATTCCCATGTAATGCATGTCGCCAGCTTGTCAGAGAAATTAAAACATGGGCATACAACCTAAATTGTTTGTCTTTCTTAGAACAAATTCTATTCTGGGTTTAACACTAGGAAGATAGCAATCATGTCCTACCAAAGTCTTCACTTCTTTAAGGTAAATTTCCCCAGTTTCTTCAACTGATCATACAGAAGATCTTGAGGCCCTTTACTACTCTGATTTCTTGAGATGCTTTCCAATATATCACTATTATTTTCACGGTGTGGCGCATAGAACTGAATACAGTTCTTTAGTTGGGCCCAACTAGGGCATCATTATCACCTTCATAGTCCTGCATTTGCAATCAATTAAATCACTCATGTCTTTCTTTTTTTTTCCCCAACATGAGCTACTATCTAGTGCAGTCTCTTCTATCTTATACATGTGAAATTGTTGGACATTAATCAGTTTTTTGGCATCATGTAGATAAAACCAATGGCTGCTTGGCAATCTCCCTTTTTCATCAATCAATCGGTAAACACATTGAAGATCTGAAGATCTGTGATATGCAAGATACTATGCTATGGGACATGGCTTAATAAAGAACAATGGAGGTGAACTCATGAACCCTGGCTCTGATCATGCCTCCTCTATTTACCAGCTGTGTTTTCATGGGCAAGTCAAATTAACTTCTCTTGGAACATAAAATTGCTCATCTATAAAATAAGGATAAGAACACTGGCACTTACCTATCTGTTAGAGTTGTAAGCAAAGTTCCACAAGCCACAAAGTGTTATGTGAATACAAATTATCATTGTTATACTCTACAAATGTCCATGAGATGACATATCATAAAGTGGAGATTATCTTGGATTTTCACTAGACCTTGCTGGGGAAGCACAAACTCTGGCAGACTGCTAACGGAAACAGAATTCAATTAGTTCCCCACTAACAGACTGTAAATGCTGTTATAGGATCAACCCCATAAAATACAGAAAATCTCACCAGCCAAAAGGTGACCTCTAGACAACGACTTTTTAGAATATCATGACAAATAAAATGACATTTTAAATTTTGTTATGATATGTTATCAGTAGTAGATAGGGCCATCTACTAATTGGTTATTTCAGTGCTGTGAATAGACCCTTAGTAACTGACTTGAGGAAGTTTAAGGCATGTGTCTAATGAAACTTATTTAACCAGGTTTCTCCCTTCTCAAATAATCTTATTCATCCTTCATTTTTCACATGTCTCCTGTAGATTATCAGCTCCTTGATGTTAAGAACTGTTTTCCTCTTTGCTTTGGTATCCCCCAGTAGTGATTTTATGGGTGCTTGAATACAATTTGTAACCTAAAATTTTAGATAATTTCCTGAACCACAAGGAGGTTTACTGACCTACCACATTGGTCACATAGCTAAAAGTGCCAGAATCAAAATTAGAGCCTAGATTTTCCTAACTTCTATTCTTTACTTCTTCTAAAATACCTATTCTTTACTTCTCAAAACTTACAGACAATAAAAGTTTATTGAATTGAATTGGGTCTGGGCCACTCTTGTTAGTCTTTTTCTCCTTCAAGCAGAATATTCATTTGTCCCCTCTGTATCATAATGAGAGATATGAGTATTAATAACCAATGAATCAGGGAGATCCAGAGTTCCCCCTTTTTTCTAAAGTTCTGATATAAAAAAAATCAGTCTCTTGAAGGACATTAGTGATGGTTGTTGTCCTTCTTTCTTGAAGAGTACCAAAATGACATCACTATTGTAGAGTCAGGTTTCAGTGTGTCCCAATGTGGCTGATCAGACCAATTTGAGCTCGGAATGTTCTACCACAGGTCGGACACAAATAGTCCATGTGAACATTGGGGTGGATTCTCTAAATTTGCACATCCTGTGTTTCTTTTGAGCCATTTCAGTTCTGCTTTACTCATAGAGCATACCTTCTCTGATATGGGCATGCCATGCTGAACCATTCTGATCTAGGGTCTCCCGAGTTACACGATCAATTCCAAAGTTCTTAAGGCAGACCTAGAGAGTGTCCTTGTATGGCTTCTTTTGACCTCCATGTGAGTGCTTGCCCTGTGCGAGTTCTCCATAAAAGTCTTCTTGGCCAGCATAGGTTTTGTATTAGAATGAGATTGGATTAACTTTCTTAACAATCTTGTTCTGATCCCTTTCAGGTGAGGAAGCTGATGTGCTCTACTCAGGTTTGGGTGGGGGTAAATTCTTTGAACAGATTGCCAGAGACTGGGGGTGGGCTAGGTATAGGAATAGACTCTCTTTGACATGTGTCACTCTCTACCCCTCCTTGTAATAGTCTTTCTTTCATAAATTGTTAACCCATCTGAGTTGAATGCTACCCTCAGGACACCCCTCTTCCTAAGGTCATATAAGCCATGAGCCCTTGCCATGATTGCCTTTGGCATTCAAGAGCACCACTGGTCCTTTTATTTAAATGCTGGCATTATTAATAAAATGATTAAATTACCTAGAAATTATGTCTCCTGAACTTTTTAGATGTCACAATAACATGCTATATGTGCCAATGTGAGTGAGATTTCTTCCTTTCATATGGCAGCTTTCACTCTCATTTTCTATACAACCACATACAGGTTGGCATGCAGCATTTCACATCCTCACAGACTGACAGATTTTGGGAGCTAGAAGGGAATTAAGAGAACATCTAGACAAATCCCCTCATTTTACAGAAGAAAAAATAGAGACAAAGTTATTGTGATTTACCCATAGCTACAGTTAAGTTTGTACCATGGTTGGGACTTGAACCTAGAGTTTGTCTTTTTTTCAAATAGAAAAGGATATGAGATTATAACTTTGATGCTATTAACATAAGACATCTGAATGGTATAGTCGAAAGAGTCCTGGACTTGTAGTCAGGAAGACCTGAGTTCAAATTCTGCATCAGACACTTACTAATTTTATGACACTGGGAAAGTCACTTAAACTCTTCTTCAGTTTCCTCATTCATTTGTAAAATGGAGATAATAATTGTTATTTATTATTGTTTAGTCATTTTTCAGTTGTGTCTAATTCTTCGTGATTCCATTTGGGGTTTTCTCGGCAAGGGTACAGCAGCAGTTTGGCATTTCCTTCTCTAGCTCATTTTACAGATGAAGAAACTGCATGAAACAGGGTTTGCATCTACCTTATTAGCATCTATGTTATAGGGTTGTTAGGGGAATCAAATGAGGTAACCTGCATAAAACACTTTTCAAATCTTAATGCTCTATGTGAATGCTAGTGATAAACTATGATTATTATAAAAATGGAGATATGGATTGAGTAAGCTTGTGGGCAAAAGAGATGGAGAAAAGGGAGAGTATTCAGTCACGGAAAAGTGGAAAGTCCCTTCTAGAAATGAGTAGGGACCACGAAATAAAATATGACAAATGACATTTTTTTTCCCCTCAGTTCCAGAAACAAAAAAATACAGTATCAGGTTGACATACATCCAAGAGGGAACCATCTAGTGAAAATGAGCATCTTGCATCAGTGAGCACATAAACATACACTCCATAGTGTAACCCTCTGCTAATGAAGCTCTCGCGAGTAAGATTGCCTGGGAAATAGACTGCTGTCAAAATCTATTCCAGGATGGCTGCTGGCAGCACTGCAATCTGCTCTTTTTTAGTGGCTAGATCATTGCCTGCTGTTGCTAGAGGAGAGGAAGCATGGTGAAGGGAAAGGAAGTAAATGTTCCTTACAAAGGGCAAAGTGGTATTACTTGGAGTCTTGCGATTACATGCCTAGATCTTAATTCCCAAAGATGGCTGCAACATTGAACACAGGAGCAAAAAGGACTAGGTGTTCCATGAGTTTCTTTTTCTTAGAGAAGATTTTCCCTGTGCTTATGGTGCTGAAGCTTAAAAAAAAAATTAGTTTACTCAACTTTAACTATTATTTAAATAAAAGAGGCAGTCTTGCCTAGTTAGCAGAACAGCAAATAAAAATTAAACTAAGAACCCCAATCCAAACCAACGTAATCCACAATCAGGCTCTCCACTATAATCTGCTCCACTCCACTCCAATCTGACTATGGAATCTAATCTAGAACAACCAGTACAATCCAATCTGGAACAACTCATTCCAATCCAATCCAACTATGAGATCCAATTCACTGCAATACAACAAGCATTTATTAAACACCAAGAAGGAGCAAAGTATTGCTCTAGACACTACAGATACAAAAACAAAATTTTAAAAATAGTTTCTGCTCTAAAAAAGCTTATATTCTACATTAATTTTTCTTAAGGAGAAAACTGAGTTTGAGTGTGACTGGTACCCTTCTCTAACGTTGCACACTTGTGTGATTTTAGTCAAGGCACTTAACTTTCCCAGATATGAGGAAATTTCCTCATCTGTAAAATGAAGGGGTTGTGCAAGATAGGCTTAGAGATCCCGTCTGGCTCTTGATCCATGATCTAATGAATATTTGTGAGATGAGTAGCAATTGAGAGTGTCTCAATACTCAGTGTAGCTTTAAGTTTTACTAGCATAAAGCTTTTTAAACTATAATGCTCAAAAGTGCACAGACTTTTGAGACTGTGAGTAAAAGAGGCAAAGCCATGGGTCCTAATAGCTCAGTAGAGACTTAAACTTTCAATGCCCTAGACAACCCACTAATTCTTTAAAGTAAAGATCAGTTGCCAGTTAGAACCAGTGGAGAAAATTTCCACACCAGGAACTTTCTACACTAATGAAATCACAAGTTTCTCTACCCTCCTCCACATCTCCCCTCAAAAAAAAAAGAAAAGAAAAGAAAGGAAAAGAAAATGAAAAAAAAATCCTGCTTATACTTTGCCTAAAGTTGTTCTGGACTGTTTTTGTTTGTTTGTTTGTTTGTTTGTTTTAGAACTACCTCAGGAAGGGAGGAAGGAAGGTAGGAAGGAAGGAAGGAAGGAAGGAAGGAAGGAAGGAAGGAAGGAAGGAAGAAAGAAAGAAAGAGAGAAAGAAAGAAAGAAAGAGAAAGAAAAAGAAAATAAAGAAAAAAGAAAGAAAGGAGAGAGGAAGGGAGGAAGGAAAGAAGGAAGGAAGGAAGGAAGGCAGAAGGGGTAGAACAGACTGAGGGAGGGGAGAGAGAGAGACAGAGAGACAGAGACAGAGAGATATCTCAAGCTCTGAATGTCAGTACCACAGACATAGTAGCTGGGACTAAGGGACTTCTAAAGATGGCAGACAATGATCTGAAGAGACCTTACAGTCACATAACCTTCAGAAGATTATACAATTCTCATCCATCTCCATGGAAACCTTGCACATGGTTATTCAGTAGGAAGATTTGGATTCTCTCAGTAACTGCTGGAAATCTAAAGTAAGTAATAATAGAACAGTTATTATCAGGCTGCATTAAATGAGTCAAGAGTGGGGATAATAGATAGATAGTCCAAGGGCTGCACTGGTTACCATGGGACATTAATAGACCAGGAAGATTTCTACCTCATTGGGTAGGCTCTCTATAGAGTGGCTATGGTTTATAATCTGTCCTAATGGAGGTGGTACCCACATAGAGGAGATCAAAGATTTTTATTTAATTATTCAGTGCTGAAGGATTAAATAAAATTCAAAAAGGAAAACAAATATTTGGGAAGTATCTTTTCTGGGAAATACACTGTCGGTGATACAAATACAAAATGTTCTTGCCCTCAAGACATTTATACTCCAGTCAGTGAGACAAATTATATCTATGTGAAAAGGTGACCAATAATCCAAAGTTTAAAAATTGTCTCAGACAACAGTAGGAGAGGCTCCTCAAGGCAGTGTGTAATTCTTGCCAAACAAATGGTGCTGAGGTGTTCCATCAATTCAGAAAATGCTCATCTTCATAGAATTGCTGATTTAGATCTAGAAAGACCTTAGAGGGAAGATCTAGTCCAACGGTGTCAGCATCATTTTACTGATGAGGAAACTGAGGCCCAGACAAGTTAAATGACTTGTCCAGGGTCCCACAAGTAGTAAGGAGCAGAACCATATGTCAAACTCAGGCCCTCTGATTCAAAATCAAGTGTTCTCTCTGCCACTTCTATACTGAAGTGAAGTGGGATCTAAATTGGACTGGAAAGAATAAGTAGGAAGTCCAAAATTTGGTTTGGGGTAGGGATGGGTAGTGGCTGTACCAAAGTGTGTTTGGGGTGGGGGTGGTGGGGTCATGCCAAGATGTGTTTAGGGTAGGGGTGAGGGGTCACTGTAGGCAAGACAGTCTGACCACAGCAGAAGGATCATTAAGGTGAATTGCCAAAGACAAGGGTAAAAAGTAAGTTGGAGCCAGATTATAGAGGCCCTTGAATGTCTGGCTAAGGAGTTTGTACATTATCCTGTAGATGATGGGAATTCTTACTTAGAAATAAGGGCAATGGGGAAAAGTGTTGCTTTTCATTAGCACTTGCTTTGTGCTTCATCAAAACAGATCAAACAGATGAAGAAAGTCTTTCTATACACCAAACTGGGCCATCTGCACCTTTTTCTGAGGATTCTATGATCTTGCTGCATTGTTTTTGACCCAATCCCATGAAAAACAAGGCCCAATGACAAGACAAGAGACAAACAGTATTTGAAGTAAATGAATAATTGACCTGCATGTGTGTAAAGCTGAAATCAGTGAGGTTCCCTGTGGGGATTCTGTTGTTTGCCCCGCTGAGATCCTCACATATGAGAAACAAAGGGTAGCTGGTTAACCACACAGGGCATGATTACTCAGCAAGCAAGACATTTCAGCAACCTTGCAGATGTCCTCCCAAGCTCACCATTTGCTCCAAGTGATCAAAGAGGGCGGACTGAATACCAAATCGTCAAGTTAATAAATAGTCTCTCTGGGAAATGTCTTTGGGAAAAGAGAGTGAAGATATCAAACAAATACAGTTGACCTGACATGGCACTTAATTCCTGAGCGGCATCCTAAAGCAGCCAACCCACCTGCACGGTCCTCATTATCACACTTTAAATATTTGACAGTCCCTACAGACTTGACTTTCATGTAAGCAGAGAAAGAGAGACCACATTTCCCTGTTTTGAACACTCTTATCTGCACTCACATTTTGAATGAGGGTAGGATGATTAATATCCTGTTTTCCTAACCCACTGGCTTTTTAAAGATAGATCTAAAGTTATTCGAAGATTAATCCAGCTATAACATAAGCTGAGAGAAATTCAAACTAAAAAGATGGTTTAGTCTAGATCAAAAGATAGGCAGGTGTCAAAATACATCTGTGGTAATTAGCTGTGGCTCAGTCTCCAGGTCTCTACAATATCTATATTTTTCTTATCTGCTCTGAAAATAAAGTTCAGTGTTTTTTTCAAAAGAGTGTATTTTATGCTCAATTTAATGCTTAAATTTTCTTTTTCTTCTGTTTCTCAGAATTGTAGGTTGTCCTTTCCACTGATGAAGTCTCTGTCTCTAAGTACAAAATGAAACGGAGAAAGGAGTATTACTTGGGTAATTGAGGTAGAAAATGATTTCTCCCCAAATACCCAGATTAGAACAAACATGACTTCCATGGCTCCTGTTATTCAGATAATTGCCTTAATTCTCCATTTCAATTTGTTTTTGTAGATTCCTTAAAGGTAGCTAAGAATGTTTTGATCTTGTAATCCAGGAATCCATCCTAGATTAAAGCTTTTTTTTTAAAAGAGGAATCAAAGGCAGACACTACAGACATAAGCACTGCACAAACCCCCATGTCATATTATAGCCACCACATTTTTAACTGTTTGCATTTTTATTAATAAAAGCAACAACTGACAGTTAAGTGGTCACTTGGCATAAAATCACTGGATCTGAAGATCTTGGTTCAATTTCCGCCTTGGACATTTACTAGCCTGGGATAGGGAACCTATGGCCTCAAGGCCAGATATGGCCCCCTAGGTCCTCAAGTGTGGCCCTTTGACTGAATCCAAACATGATATTTCCTGGTCACATATTTCCATGAATGTGCATGTATCCCTCTGGAGATATGATCCAAACATGGATTAAGTCAAAGGGCAGTATTTGAGGACCTAGAGGGTCACACCTGTCCTCAAGGTCGCAAGTTCCCCACCCCTGGGCTAGCCCATGTTCTGTTTCAATCTTGATATGAATAATTCTTACATCTAAATTTCTAGCTCCTCGTGGCCTCCTTTCTGAGTTTTGGTCCTATACCTGTAACTTCTTCCCTGGCAGTTAGATTTCTTCTTGGATATAGCTTCAGACTTAAAAATGTTTAAACCACAGCTTATCATTTTCTTTTTAAAATTGGCTCCTTTCCTGACTTTGTGTTAATGGATGGAAGCATTGTTCTTCTGGTCACCAGGCCTGAAACCTTTCAGTTTTCTGTTGTTCCAATTTCTCCCTTGCCCTCTAAAACTAATCAATCATGAGTTCCTATTCATTTTCCTTTCATAGGATCTCTCAAAAGTATCAACTTCCTTTGCAGTTTTTACTACTACCATTCTAGTTTAAATCCTTTTCACTTAACTCATGCAATATTAAAATAGTCTCCCATCTGGCATACCTGTCTCAATACATCATGCACATTGCAGGAAGATTCATTTTATTAAATGCCACATTCATAATTTTACTCCCCAGATTAAAAATCTGCTGCATTACTGAATAAAGTTTAATTTAGCCTGATATTTGAGGTCCACAAACTGATCCCAAACTCTCATTGCTACTGGTTGTCACTTGAACGCAGTCAGACTAGTGTGCTCCAGGCAGACCAGTTATTGTTTCCCAGGACACCTAGTTCATTCTAGTTTCTACACTAATATTTACAGTACTTACTACCTTTGTGACTCTGGCCAACACATTTAATCTCACTGTCTTTCAGTTTCTGCAACTTTAAAAATTAGTTTAGACTCAATGATTTTTAAAATTCATCTAGCTCTAAATCCTATGAACCTATTAACCTTTGCTCACACAGCTTTTCTGAAATAGCCTCCCTTTCCATGTATAAAAATAGTAGATATTTTTCAAAACCCAGTTCAGGACCTACCTTTAGTCTTCCTTACCTATCACATACCAAACTGATTCTCCCCTTGAAATTCTTTTTATTACTTAGGGTCTATACCATTCATTTGCTTCTCAATTATTTATTGTTTTGCACTATTCATTAATCAAAAACCAGTAGTAATATGGAAGCAGCTAGGTGACACAATGGATAGAGCACTGGGCCTAGAGTCAGGAAGACCTGAGTTCAAATCCGGCCTCAGATGCTAACTGCATGACCCTGGGCCAATCACTTAACCTGTTTGCCTTAATCCACTGGAGAAGGAAATGGCACACCACTCTAGTATCTTTGCCAAGAAAACCTCACAGACATTATGATACATGGGGTCACAAAGCATCGGACAAGACTGAATAACAACAAAAGATATTATAGTAATTTGGTTGAAGGTGGGGAATGGGAGAGAAGAATAGGACAAAGATGCCACCTGGCCTTTTTTAGTCTTGCTCATGAATTGATTGGCATGAACTATGGACACTGTGAGAATGGAAAGGAATTTCTTCACCATAGTCCTACCCAGAAACTCTGAAGTTTTATAAAGTGGGTTCCCTGGGTTGATTGGAAAGGATCCAGTCTCCTGAACCATAGATATGATAACAGAGATTTTCAGACCATGATTCAGTCTGACCTAAGAGAATCTTCATAGAAGTAGGAGAAAGCAGTTTAAAAGAAAATAAAAAAAGCCTAAGGGCTTTTTAAAAAGCCAACTATCTAATGTATGTGTGGCAAAAGACCTGAAATGGCCTCTGAGGCTATGAGCTAAAAGAACCATATAGGTCCCTCCAGCTGTAAGGGAATAAGCTGCATAGCAGCTAAATGCCAGCATACAGATGCAAAGAACAATTTAGCAGAGAACCCCAATAAAGCTAAGGTTACAGATCTGAGCCCAATAAATCAATCAATTTATCAGTAAACATTTATTAATCACCCACTATGTGCCAGGCACTGTGCTAAGCACTGGGAATCCAGAAAGAGGCAAAAGACAGTCCCTGCCCTTAAGGAACCTAGATATCACCAAAGGACATCAGTTATACTTCACGGAGGAAATGTTGGAAGTAGAAAGGGTTAAAATGAGGATACTATTATGAGGGTATGAGTTGCTTGGGGATAGATATGTCCTGGTCACATATTTCCATGCCCGTGCATATTCCTTGCATGTACCCCTCTGGCAATATGATCACTTGTGGGATAGAATACATTTATATATATGGTCAGGGGTAGGAATCTCTTGATGCTATTTTGCTATGTTGTTTAATTAAATGTTAGTTCCATTGAACTAATGTATACAATGGTTGGCTAGTAAAAGAAATACAATAGTCAAATTCTTGAACTTTGGTTTTAAGTAAATGCTGAACCATCACCTGAGGTAGTATACAAGTGATCTACAGGTCAGGTAGTCAGTCTCCAGGTACTTATTTTTGAATTTTCAAGGACTAGGACCATGCTTCTGTGATTTTCAGAGTTTTACTTTATTCAATGCAAATAAACATGTATTGAGAAACTACATACTATGCTTTAATATTTGAAACGATATAAAGATGAATAAAACATCATCCCTCTTTTCTCCAACTAGAGAGAATAAGATATGCAAGCAAATAATTATGATATTAAAAAGAATTAGGAAGCATACAGCAAAGGAATAAAAGCTATATAGCATTCAAAGGAGAGAAAGATTACTTCTAGCTAGAAGATGACATGTAAAGAGTAGCATTTGAACAGAGATTTGAAAGATAGGTAATATTTTAATTGGTAGAAATATAGGGACAGGGCATCGTGTGTATAGGGAATGGACATTGAGATAAGAAAACTCAGAACTTCTACCCAGATTTCTTTCAAACTCAGTCCATCTTACACACTGCTGCCATATTAATCTATCTAAAAAGAAGCTTCTATTTACATCACTACCAAGTTCCCATTGCCCTACACTGGCTCCAACCTTATCTACCTCTGTTCCCTTTCCTGTACCCTATCCTCAAGCCAAAGTGAATTATATTACCATTTTATGGGAATTTTAAGCAGCATTTTAGGGCCAATTGGGAAGATATGTTTATACAGGTGCCCTCTCTGATTCTCTCCAATCACACCATGTAGTTGGCTACTCAGGAAGTCTATGCTTAAATTTGGCCCTAGCAGCAAGTTCAATTGGAATCATTTACTTCAGGCAAAAGCAGTAGAGCATGTGGCTGTGAAAAAGTGGATTAAACTATTCCCCATGCTCCCTAAAGAGCTCCCCTGCGTTCACTGTGTAGTAAAATATGTTTAGCTAAAGGCAGTAATGGGAAGCTTTCACCCTAATTCTCCATCCACTCCAGTCTGTCCAGAATGGAAAAAAAAATATGACAGTTTAGCCACTGGCAATTCCTAAACTGTCAAGTCACTTCTCCAGGTTAGAAACAGTAAAATTATCCCAATTCTATCTTTTTTGAGTTTCAAATATCAAATTTGTGGAGTAAGGACATCTCTCTAATAGAAAAGAATATAAAAATATTGTCACTTTTAACTTAAAGCTAAAACCACTACTGTCATTTTGAATACTAGTGAAGGCCAGAGCTTTAGGAAGTAGATGCTTTTACTTTCCTTTCTCCTAGAAAAAATCTGCAATTACCATGGCTTCTGGTGAACAAAACTATTTTTTTAGATCCCATTAAGACTAATATTCTTTTATTACTAAAATTTTCTTTCTATCTTAGTAATGAACCAAATAAGCAAGTAAATTAGCCTTAAGTGGTAACATCATGTATTTTTATGTAACAATATTTCAATTAAAAATCTCAAATTTCTCAGTTAAAAATCTCTTTCCTTTATTGTTGCCGCAATTTGAAACAGTTATTGGGTTGCTCTTCCAGAATGAAGTTATTTCACGATCATAATTGAAATCATTATGAAAAATTACTTCTTATTGAATATACAGATCTGAGTTAGGCAGTAAGTAGGTGTTCAGGAAAGGGAAATTCTGTTACAAATGTAGCTCTATTCAATTAATTAATTTCAGTTTAACTTTTAAGTAAGGACACACATCCCAGGAGTTATTAAAGAGGAACAGCAAATGGGTTAAAAGCATCTGTCTACATGTGATTACCCCCTCTAAGGGCCTCATTATGATTCATTTTGTTTCTGGAGAATAGTTGACATAGACTCTGTCTGAAAGAAGGCAATGTCTTTGTCAGGAAATCGTGATTGTTCCCTACATCTGAACTCTAATTCAGTCAACTGTTCTCAGTTATCATCATTCACCAACCTCCAGAGTAGGTTCACTCGGGGTTAGTTTTTCCTAAGTTAAAGAGGAATAAAAATATCTGAGGATGAGGCATGGAACCTTAGGGTAAGTATTCTTTTTCCTGGCTATTAGTGTCATACCCACCTTGACCTTTTTTTTTTTTTTTGGAGTTTGTGGATTTCCTCTTAACTAACTGGTAATGAGGATTTGGGACCTCCTACCTTCATTTGCCTTGTTCTTGATTTATTGTTTGTTTAACTGGCTTTTGACTCCATTAGGGCTTAAGTCCTGATGTTTTGAAAATTCTAAATTTCCTCATTTCCTTAATCTGTTGTGGCCTACTATTCAGTCTGAAAATATGCAAATTTAAGTTGAGAAATGAGAATTATTTCAATATGTGTCAAGATAGTTTAAGAAAACAAGTCCTATTATCTCAAATATTTCGGCATTTCAGGTGGTGATTTAAAAAAATCTTTTCTTTTTACCTCACTAGCATAAGTAATCACCTCAAATCACTGATTCATTACTGGAAATGTGTCCAAACAAAATAATATTCTGGCACGATACACAAAAACAGATAAAACATTTATTAATCTGTACTATCTTCTAGGAATACAATTATACACAAAAATTTAAAAAGGAGTGTACATTCTATTGGGAGAGGAAACACATAAAAGGTAGGTAGTACTCATGTAAGGGCAAGGTGGAAAAATCTAGAGAGTCAGAAGTAGAGCTGAAACAGAAATAAGTATGAATGGCTTGGGTACTTCCTCAAAGAGAAGTCCCAGGCAAGTACCTACTAATTGAAGGAGAGGGCCACAGGGATGGAAGAATTGCCTGGGTAAGTGAAAGTTTATCATATTCTTCTGTCATTACAACAAACATTCAACAAAGCCTCTTATCTTAGTCTCATGAAAAAGGAAAGATGAGAGCCAGATGAATACAGTTATGTGTATTTGGAACTGGTTGATTAATCTGAACCAAAGGCTAGTCATTAAAGGTTTAAAGGTTTCATATCAATTTGGAATAAGTCTCTAGTGCCTCATGAATCTGTGCTCTGTCCTATGCTGTTTAACATAGATTATTAATGCCTTAAACAAAGGCAGAGTTGGCATGCTTATTAAATCTGTGGATGGCACAAAAGTGGAAGGGATAGCTAACAAAGGGTGTGATGGTCAAGATTCAAAAATATCTTGACTGGCCAGATCATTGGTCCAAATTGAATAAGATGAAATATAAATAAGGAACAATTTAAGTTTTACTTTTAGGTCTAAAAATAATCTTCACAAGTCCGAGTCAGAGAAACTGGTAGTAGCAATAAATACAAGTTAAGCTTGTAATGTCCAAGAAAGACAGTGAAATATTGAGATACACAGAGAGAAACACAGTATCTAGAATTAGAGAGGCTCTAGCTGAGTCCCCACTGTATTCTTTCCTGGAGAGATCACATTCAAAGCATCATATAAAATTCTGGTTACTGAATTTTAGAAATCTAGAGACTGCACAGAGACAAATAATTAGGGTGGTGAACTTGGTTTTCCATAAGAGGAAGGATTTAAGAAATGAGGACAGTTTGGTAAAAGAAGAAAAGATGGGATGTGAGAGTAGTCAGTCTTGTGTCACGATGACCATTTTCAAGTATTGGAAAGCATGCCATGAAAAATGTAGTTTCCCTCCTCATTGCTATTAATTAAACCTATTTTTGCACTTTCCATGTCTGAAATCATAATTGTTACCATTGCTTTTCTGTATTTAGCTGACACATAATAGATTTTGCTTCAACCCCTTATTTTAACTCTCCATGAGTATGTTACAAGTGTATTACTTATAAACAAGATATTGTAAGATTTTGCTTTCTAATCAGTTTGCTAAACTTTCCAATTGTATGGGTGAAAAATAACATTCATCTTCATATTTAGTTCCTTCCATTTTCTTCTCTTATACTTTTCTCTTTACTCATCATTATCTATTTATTTCAAGTTAATACTTTCCTTCCACTTTTAGCCTTTTCTTCACTATCTCCTCTCTAAACAAAGTGTTTGGTCTGAA
The DNA here is from genome assembly GCF_900497805.2 of Vombatus ursinus. NCBI lineage: Eukaryota > Metazoa > Chordata > Mammalia > Diprotodontia > Vombatidae > Vombatus > Vombatus ursinus. The sequence continues at coordinate 9,414,876 of NW_020954619.1, forward strand.
AAATAACATAAACGATGAATTCATTTCAATACTTAGCACATATGTACAAAATAGTATAGTTTCTAAATACTAAAAAAAAAAACTAAAGGAACTACTTGGAAATATAGACGATGAAACTATGATAGTGGGAGATGTCAATTTACTCATGTCAGCCCTAAATAAGTAACCAAAAATTAGACAAGAAAGAAGTTAAGGTTCTGAATAGAATTTTAGAAAATTTAGCCTTTAAAGCAGGATGCACATTTACTAGCTACGTATGGCATGTTTACAAAAACTGATCATGCCTTTAGACATAAAAACTTCATAAATGAATGCAGAAAATCAGAACCATTATATGTGTCTACTACTGAAAGAAATATTTTATGTTAAATAACAGGCCATTAGAAAAAAGTACCAAAAATCAAGTGGATACTAAATAACTTAATCCTAAAGAATTGGTGGGTCTAACAACAAATCATCAAAATCATAATTTTATTAAAGATAATGACAACAATGAGAACCCATAAAGATTCTGGGAATGCAGCCAAATCAGTTCTTATGGGAAATTTTATTCTTTGAAATGCTTTTATCAACAACAACAAAAAAAGAGAAGGAATAAAACAATGAATTAGAAATAAAACAAAAAATACTAAAACCAATGCTAAAAAATTTAAAAATTCCAATTAAATACCAAAAGAGAAATCTTGAAAATTAAAGAAGAGATTAAAAAAATGAAAATAAGGGGAGGGGGAATACCATTGCATTAATAAGTAAAACTAAAACTTTAGAAGCTGGTTTGAAAAACATTAAAATTGCAAATTCATTTATAAAGAAGAAAGAGGAAAACCAAATTACCTGAATCAAAAATGAAAAAGAACTTACAACAAATGAAGAAGAAAAAAGGGATGTTATTAGAAATTGTTGTCCAACTATATGCCAAGAAAATTGATAACTTAAACTAAATAAATGGATATTTACAAAAATACCCAAACTACTAGAACAAGAGAGAATTAAATATCCCAATTTCATAGGAAGAAATTGAAAAAGCTAAAATTGAACTTCAAAAAACAAAACAAAACAAAACACCTCAAGGACCAGATGAATTCACAATTGAATTCTATCAAGCAATCAAATAACAAATAATTCAAATTGTCTATAAACTGGAAAAGTAGCAAAATAAGAGATCCTACCAAATTGCTTTCCTCACATGGATATTGTTTTAAAATGTAAACTAGGGAAAGTCAAAACAGAAAAAGTGAACTATAGAACAACATCTCTAATAAGCATTAATATTTTTTAAATAAAACAATAGCAAAGAGTAAAACAAATCACAAACATGATACAGTATGAACATTGTAGATTTATGTCATCAATGCAAGGCAAGAAAACTATAAACTTAATTATACTAATAACAAAATCAACAAAAATAATATGATGCAGAAACAGATGCAGGAAAAGATCAATAGATGCAGACAGAGCTTTTATCAAACTTTAATACCCTTTACTGTTAGGAAAAATAACAACTAAAAAACACAGGAATAAATGTACCTTTCTTTAAAATGATTAACAGTATATATTCAAAACCAAAAGGTACTATTATTTTTAGCAGAGATAAACTAGAACACTTTCCAGTAAAATCAGTGGTAAAACAAGGATGACTGTTATCACTACTTCTATTGGATATAGTACTAGAAATGCTGACTATAGTGATAAGACAAGAAAAATAAATTGAAGGAATAAGTATCAGTAAAGAAAAAAAACATAATTATTGTTTTTGCTGATTATATATTGGCACACTTAAAGAAGCTTTAAGAATAAACTAAAATTTAATTGAAACAGTATCTTCAGCAACCTTCCAGAATATAAAATTAACCCACAAATCATTAGCATTTCTATATGGTACAAACAAAGCAAAGATAGAAGATATAAAAAGAGATATTCCTTTCAAAATGACTACAAAATATGTAAAACACTTGAGAGGCAACCTAATAAGATATACACAAGAACTATATAAATATGACTAAAAACCACTGCTTATAGAAATAAAGTCATACCTAAATCACTGGAAAAATTTTCACTGCTCATGGGTAGGATGAATCAATATAATAAAAAAATAGCATATAAATTTTCTACTAGAGGATTATTTTACAGAACTAAAAAAAAAATGACAAAATTTACACGAAGGCAAAAAAGATCAAGAATTTCAAGGGAAATAATGAAAAGAAGTAGGAATGATGGAGGTCTAACAGTGCCAGATCTCAAACTGTAGTACAAAGCAGTAATTCCAAAAAATAATTTGTATTGGTTATAGAAACAGGGAGATTGATGAGTGGAATTGATTAGTATACAACATAGAGAAGTCTATGTATATATTAGATAAACACAAAGACCTTGGCTATTTAGAAAAAGGACTCACTGACCAAAACTATAGGGAAAATTGGACAAACATATTGACAAAATTAGATTTAGATCAACACCTCATACCTCAAGCAAGATAAGCTCCCGATACATATGTGATTTAGATTTAAAAGGTCACAAAACAAATAAACTAGAGAAAGACATATTAAAAAATACCTATCAGATCTATGTAGAGGAAAAAAAAAATCCATGATCAACAGTGAATAGAGGGAGTTGAGTAGATAGACAGAAAATAAATGGATGATTTTGATTACATAAAATTAAAGAAAACTTTTGCTCAAAGAAATCCAATAAATCTAAGATTAAATGGAGAAACAACTAACTGGGGAGAAAATCTTCGTAGTGAGTTTCTCTCATACAAAGGTCTCATTTTCATATAAGGAATTGATTCAAATTTACAAGAAAAATAGTCATTCCCTAATTGATAAATGTTCTAAGGACACAAATAGGCAGTTCTCAAGGAAAGAAAACCAGGCATTCTAAAATTATATTAAAAATTCTCCAAATAATTACTAACTAAAGAACTGGAAGTTAGAACAGTTATAGGATTCTATATCTATCAGATTGGAAAAACAACAGAAAAGAAAAATGAGAAATGTTAGAGGAGCTGTGGGGAAATAGACACATTGATGTACCATAGGTGGACCTATGAATGGGAATTACCATTTTAGAAAGCAGTTTATAATACACTGAAATTACTAAACAATGCATGTCCTTTTAATCTGCTATAGAACTGCTATGACTCCCTCTTTCTCTCTCTGACTCTTTATACACAAACACATATCCAAATATGTATACATATCAAAGAAATGGGAAAAGGTCCTACTAAATAAAATTATTTACAGTAGCTCTTTTTTGTTATGGCAAAACAAACAAACAAACAAAATAAACAAACCTCTATACCAGAAACAAAGGGGATGCCTGTCAATTAAAGAATAAATGAATAAGTTGTGGTATTTAAAAATGATATAATATTACGACTTAAGAAATGAAAAAAAATATGATTTCAAAAAGAGACATGGAAAGATTTTTTTAAGGCAATTGGGGTTAAGTGACTGCCCAGGGTCCCACAGATAGATTTAGGGTGCAGAATGGGACATATATATTTTTGCGTATAGCCAATAAAGGATTTTTTTTTATCTTGACAATGCATATTTATTACAATGAATTTGGGTTTTTTCCCTCTTTTTTATTGGGGTGGGAAGTGGGATGGAGATAAATTGGATTTCTGTTAATTAAACTTAAAAAATGAAGATTTTGGGGGGCTGCTACAGAGGTGGAGTATAGCATGCATTTTCATATGAGGTCATTATATTAATTTTGTTTACTTGTAACTTTGTTACAAGACACATCTATTTGAGTGGGGGTAATATGTAAATATTCTCAAAACCTCAATACCTCAATAATTTTTCTAAAAAATGAGTCTTTCTCAAAAACAAAATAAAGGAATGTCATGTAATAGAAAATTGTTTAAACTTGTTCTGCTTGGCTCCAGAAGGCAGAATGGGAAACAGCAGAAATAGCAAAGAAGATGCAAGAAACACCTGCAACAATTAACAGCATCTGAAAGTGGAGCGGTTTGCTTCAGAAGGTCTTGGGGTTCAATCAATTTATCGACAAACATTTATTAAAAACCTACTATGTGCCAGTCACTATGGTGAGCATTCCCTTTCCATCCAGTCTTTAAGCAGAAGCTAGCTGATCTCATCACACATGCTGTGGAAGAAGAACTTTGATCAATTTTGATCATTATACCAAATATAAGATAGACCTAAATGCATTCTGAGGTCTTTCTCTACTCTCTTCAATATTTCTGTTATTCCATGATTTTATGGACATAGGACAAATACTCTATAAAATACATTTTACTGAAAACCTAATCAACACATATGTAGCTTAAAAATAAAAAAAAGTTTTTAAAATAATGATAATAATAATTTTACATGGGTGAATTTATGGCTTGTATCATACTATTAATAAAAGCAGATCAGAACAAATGAGATAATACATGTGAAGTATTTGCTAAACCTTAAAGTTATTTGTCAGATTGTTATTATTATTATTATTATTATTATTATTATTATTATTATTATTATTACTCAGTTAGGGAACAAATAGGTAAAGATATGAAGGAGTCAATTTTCTGTTAATCCTGCACAACCCAGTTACTTTTCCCAAGATTCCTTGAGAGACTCAACAATAAGACTAAAGACTAAAGATGTACAGCACTAACATAAGGAGTCTTGGTAAAGAATCTGCTAAATCAAATGAGTAGGCTGGGTTTAAATGCCGTACTCACCTTGGATGGAAGAGCTCCTCACTCCACTGAACTTATTATTTTTTAAAGGACGTTAAACTAGAAGTCATGGCTTTTCATAATATCTTAATCATCCCTTTATAATAGGCATTAATTAGAACATGCCAGACTTTCTGTTACTTTCAGGAACAATGTGGTATAATACATATGAATAAGAGATAGTCAGTGAAGATTCACATAGAAATGACTCCCATTGCCTAGGGTTCACGATAACTTAAGAGAGAGAATTTGAATTTAACTAACTGATACCTGAATATCCAATCTATGACTAGACCTCTGAGAATAACATAAATTGAGTCTCTAATGCCTCCTAAATTTTTAATCTGCTAATGAATTTCATGCAATGAGATCTTGGTTAGATTCTTCTGTTATTTAAAGGACAGCTAATGATAAGGGCAAAAGAAGGTAAGAGAATGGGAGGAGGGCCAGATTCTTCGTGGCATAAATTCTAAAAGTGAACATTAGTACTTGGTTTTTTTTTTCTGTTTGTTTTTAATAAAACAGACATCTTAGTAATATTCACTTGAATAATCACGGTTTATTAAGAATCTAAAGGAAAAATCATTTAGTATCAACGATAATATAGTAGAATTTAAGGAGAAACTTATACCTAGAAGAGTGAACAGTTCTTGATAGATAAATGGCCAAATGAAATGGCCAAAATGATTCTAAATAGATAAATGGGCAAAAGAATGAACAATTTTCAAAAGAACAGTCACAAACTATCAACAATCATTGAAAAATGCTTTAAATAATTAATAAGAGAAATGCATAATAAAATATCTTTCTCTGAGGTTTCACCATTTACCTATCAAATTGTCATAAATGAGGAAAGAGAGAAATCATGAATGTAGAGCAGTTGTGGTATGTAAGCCAGATATACTTATACACTTTTGATAGAGGTGTGGATTGGCCCAATCACTCCAGAAAACAAGACAGAATAATTTTTTTTAAAAAGATATTAAACTTCATACACTTTGATATTGAAATCCTATTACCTGGCAAGTACACTGAGGAGGTCAAAGGTAAAAGAAAATACCATATACAGGAAAACAAAAATAATAGCAGCACCTTTATGGTACCAACAACAACCGGAAACATAGTGGTGTCCGTTGAGATGAGCTAATATATTGATTAAGTGCTTCTTACGTTCCAGGTACTGTGCTAAGCATTGTGAATACAAGTGCAAGCAGTAGAAAAGTCCCTACCCTCAAGGAGTTGATATTTTAATGGGAGAAGACAATATTTTAAAAAAAAGGAGTTCAAAAGTGAAGGTGAAGGAGAGATACCTTTATAGGAGCCATGTTTAAAAGTTCAGAGAGTTAAAACTGGAACTGAGTTTGAAGTGAGTATAGCTAACCTGAGCACTTCCTTAAATGAACGTTCTGAGGATCTTAGTAGTCTCGTGAACTTGGATGGGAAAAAAAAATTACTGCTTTATTTACATTAACTACTAACTGACATTTACCATTTTCTTCACTTATAAATGTAGACAATAATTAATATTATCAGTATTTTTACCACATTAATGTTATCAGTACTTTCAACTTTGTCACCAATAGAAATCACAGATTTTTTCACAACTTATATCACTACTTTGAAGTCACTGTAGTTATTTGACCCATCTCTAGATCATATGTGATCTTTTTGTTCATAGATTATATTTCAATATATTTGGTTTCCTTTCCAATATATTTGGTAATCCTATGAATTTTATTTTAATTTGAAAGTATTATTCTGAGAAGGGGTCCATAAGCTACATCAGACCTCCAAAGGATCCATGACATGCACAAAAAGGTTAAGAACCAAATACTGGTTCCAGATGATAGATAATGAAACACATCTTCCTCCACGTAAAGAAGAGAATGAGGTCAGATTGGAGGGAGGGGAAATTGCTAAATATTGAATACATTAATAGACTGGTCCCTCTGTTGATTGATTATGTGTTATGGAGGAGTATGGAAGTATACTGAAATATACCGAAAAAAGATTGTAGTATAAAATATATAACATATCAATAAAGTATTTTTAAATAATGAAAGGCAAATTAAACCTAGATGAAACTGATTTTGTAATTTCTAGGTTCAAAGCTGACTTACTGAAGAGGTGTTAGTTATAACTTGATGAGTTTCAACCAATTAACAAGGACATACTACATCCACTCAGGAAATGGAGAACTTCAAAGATTTGGCTATTTGGTCTGAAGACAGTAATGAGGCAGAAGGTCTAACACTGGAACCTGCAGTCTTTTTGCATGTTCAGTGAAGGTAAATGTATAATGTTATGCTGCAGGCCCTCTTTACTGTCAGCAAAGTGCATAAATTCTTTTTCCATAGTCTATGGCTCAGAGCTTGTTCACAATCCCTTATAATAGAACTGCCAGTCATTTTCAAAGCCTATGCTTCTTCTTTCTTGAGAAACGGTCATCCATAAATTTCTGATATTTACAGACTGAACATGAAATAAATACAAGTTTTGTTTAGTGGCATTCATGAATAACTGGTGATATTTCTATTTGTGTGTACAGAATTAAAGTCTTTGGAAAATATTAATCTTTGGAGAAGGGTGATTTGTAGGGGGAAATGGAAAAAATCAGACCATTTAGGATGATAAAACCATGTTGCTTGATTTATGGGAAACAATTAGAAGTTGCATTCTAGGGAATTTTTTTGTAAATATTGTGTCATCACTTCTAAGATGGGTTAAATTGAATAACCAAAATATTATCTATTTTACCCAAAGTCATGCAGCAAATACAATAAGTTTAACTTTTCTTAAATCCATTTTTGATAGTTCTATAATGAATAATTAGGTCATGCTCTGCTAAATTCAACAGATATTTATAAAGAAACTACTCTTTGCTAGGATAGTGCTAAAATCAAGAGAGTACACAAAATGATGCATTTCCTCTCATCAAGCAGCTTACCTACTTAGCAGGGGTGCAGGGGTGGTGGTGGTAGTAGAGACAGCATGTATCCAAACAATGAATATGAATAATGCAGAGAAACATGGAAAGAATTATATAAACTGTTGCAGATTGAAGAAAGTAGAATCAGCTAAACAGTAATCAATTACTATAATAATATTAATGAAAATACTAAAAATGAAAAGGAAGAAAGATGAACTCTGAGTATCTATGATGATTGGTGAGCTCTAGAGGAGAGATGATGATGTGCACTTCTTTCTTTTCAGTAGAGAAGCAGAGGCTGACTGGTACATGCTGTCAAGAAAGCTGCACGCTTTCTTGATTCTTCTCCCTATCTGACTATTCCTCCTTTGTCCCATTACTCATTCATTATGCATATCATGATCCCTAACTGTGGGTCTTTCCCAGTATTCTATCCCAGGTCTCCTTCTTTTCTTCCTCTTCACTCTCTTTTGGTGACCTCGTCAGCTCCCGTAAGTTTAATGATCATCTTCATGAAGATACCTCACATACACACACACACACACACACACACACACACACACACACACACACACA